>NC_043005.1:43748817-43771317 GCF_006345805.1 Octopus sinensis
CCCCTGGTCTTAGTTCAAATGGAATGCCTCTCAACTGTTCCAACAAATGTAGCAGTGGCTCAAGAGCCAGCATGTACGTCAGCAGTCTTGTTCTTCAATATCAAAGCACCCTTGTAATGATTCACTGTTTATTGGTATAAACTGAACTGTTGGAGGACTGTTTGTTGTATTTAGTAGAGATTGATATTGCTGTGGTTGTAACTGTGGTACTGATAGTGTTCTCAATGATGATACTGCCGCTGCCTTGTGCTGCTGTGTGAACAGTTACCAGTGGTGGTGGTGGTGGTGGAGGTGGCAGTGGTGTCGGTGGTGGATGGGATGGAGGTGGTGTAGGTGGCAGTGGTGGTGGTGGTGGTGGTGGTGGTGGTGGCAGCAGCAGTGATGATGATGGCTGCAGTGGTGGTTGGTGGTGGCAACAGTGATGCTGGTTGTGATGGTGGTTCTGGTTGTGGTGTCAGTGGTAGTAGTGGTGGTGGTAGTGGTGGTGGTGGTGGTGGTAGTGGTGGTGGAAGTGGTGGTGGAGAAAATTCATCCACTGATGTCCCCAATATGCTGCTGCCATTTGTTCTTGTTGATTGCACTGCCAATGTTGTTACTTCACTCAGAAGGTGTCAAATGTGAGAAATCTTTGTTGAAGTTGAATAAATTTTCATTTGTCTTCTTACCTTTTCTATTGTTGTTGGTGTTGTTGTTGTTGTTGTCTCTGTTGTAATTATAGTTGTTGTTGTTGTTGTTGTTATTGACTTTTCCTTCAGACTCACTGAGTTGATTTGAAGCAAATGACAGCCATTTTTTTTACCCTTTTTTTTTTTCTGGCATCATCTGCTGTTGTCATAGGAACAACACTATGTTATTTGTTAAGCAGATGCTTGACACAGTCATCTTTTTGCCTCTTTCTCTCTCTCTTCCTCTTCCTCTCCCACTCTCTTCTCCCTCTCTCTCTCTCACTCTCCCCTTCTCTCTCTCTGTGCTTGTGTTTAATTCAATTAAACACTCTTTTCATACCCTATGTGGGTTAGATTTGACCCCAGTGAATATTATTAAACCTGATAAATCTCAATTGCTGGAGCAAAATGAGCGAAAAATGGGAAAAAAATTCACAATAAAGAAGTAGATTCTGTCTTTTATACAGAAAACAAAAAGAATTTTAAACCACATCCCAGTTTGAGCATGCCTTTATGGTCAATGTAATAATATCGACCTTGGAAGGATGAAAAGCAAAGTTGACCTTGGCAGAATTTGAACTCAGAACATGAAGACAGACGAAATACTGCTAAGCATTTCACCCAGTGTGCTAACGATTCTGCCAGCTCACCCCCTTAGTAACAACAACAACAACAATAATAATAATAATAATAATAATGTTTTATTATTAATGTTATTTCCATATACACTCAACAGATTAGATTGTTGGAAAAGAAAAAAATCCTTAAATCGGGCTACAAGTAACCTTAGATGCCAAGAACCCTCCTAAGTATCCTAGCTGTCCTTAATAACACTGTTTTCTGGAGCTGTACTAAATTGGATTTTATGCCTATTTCCTCCATCCATCTGTTCCCAATGCACCCATAACTACTGGGATACATTTTACCAACACTTTCCATAGTCCCTGTAATTCAATAGCTAGGTCCTGGTACTTAGCTATTTTTTCTATACTTCTCATATTAATTTTTCTTCATTTGGGACTATAAAGTTAATTATCTGGCACTTTCTATTCTCTTTATCTACAACTACCAAATCAGGCCTTCTATTTGTTGAAGTCCCACAACATCTTATACTTCTTATTTTCTAGTATTTTACTAGGTTCATGTTCATACCATTTATCAGTATGTTCAAATCCTAGCTTTTTACACAACTCTCAGTGGATTACTCTCCCTAGATTATGATGTCTTTTCTTGTATTCTTTCTGTGCCAGCATGCTATGTTCATTTCCTCTTTGATTTGCATAATCTACATTAGGAATCTGCTTGGGTTTTGTCTAAAGATATCACAAAAATATAAATTTTAAGAAAGAATAATTTCCTAAATGAGGGAAACTACCTAGGGCTGCTTGTTGAAACCCTACAAAGCCATGGAGGCCCTGACCGCTAGGGCAAGCACCCTCTCCACATCATCTACAGGAGCATGTTTAGAGTAGAGCCTGCTCACTCATAACATTCTGGCGACATTCTCTCAACTTTCAACAAAATGGTTGTTGGGGCAGCACTTCCATATCTCACATCACTTTCCATTACAAGTAATAATAACAACCCTTTCTACTATAGGCGCAAGGCCTGAAATTTCTGGAGAGGGGGTCAAAACGATTACATCGACCCCAGTGCATAACTGGTACTCATTTCATCAACCCCAAAAGGATGGAAAGTAAAATCATCCTCAGCAGAATGTGAACTCAGAATGTAAGGACTGACAAAACACTGCTAAACATTTCACTAGGCATGCTAACGATTCTGCTAGCTCACCTTAATTATAACGTTCATAATAATAATAATAATAATAATAATAATAATAATAATAATAATAATAATAATGATAAATGCCCTGATGCAATATCAGGCACTGACTCTCATGGCTTTTGATCTTAACGGATTAGAAGGGTTATCATGTATATGTTTTGTCTTAATATAAAAGATGGGTTACAGCAAATATTATGCTCAATTCCACAGATTTGCTTGCCAGTTGCTTGATCTTAACCAGTTGAGCATGTCCCATTGTGGCTGATGATCTGTGCACCTCTGATCATGAGCATAAGTAATGGGGGAACATCATAATAATGTGTTGAGAGGAATTCTCCAGGGTTTGAATAATTCACCTCTGGAAGCATCGGTATTTCATTCATCAACCTTAAGTAACCCTTATTCAAAGACCTTTTGAGTGGGATGGGCTACTCGACTAGAAGAAAATTCTAACTGGGCCACACCTGTAAGGTCAGGTGCTTTTAATCTGGATATGAAATCACCATGTCGTGCACATATGGTTGTAATGTATGTGCCTAGTGTACCCTTATCAGACGGGTAGTCACAATGACGATGACATCGATGATGATGATGATGATGATGATGATGATGATGATGATGATGATGATGATGTTGGTGATGACGACAACAATGATATGATGATGATGATGATGATGATGATGACAACGACAACGACGATGATGATGATGATGATGGTGGTGGTGGTGGTGATGCTGATGATGATGACGACGACAACAATGACAAGGATGGTGATGATAATGATGATAATTGTCTCTACATTTAAAATAATGGCTTCAAATCTTCACCAATTTTTCTAAAATAGTGATTTTTAATGAGGAGCAATGGTACCAACTCACTGAGGAGTGAGGACAATGACGAATTAGTAAGAGGAACAAAGCAATCGAACTGTAAGTGACTAGAGCAGCAACCCTAACAGGTTTACATAGTGAGGAGGAGGATATTATTGGGGTTTTTTTATTATTCTATATTTGATCACCCAGCAGGAGAGAAGACAAAATCTGTGAAAGAGCAGGTGACTTCAAAAGAGCCAATGACCTTCTATTATATATTGAATCAATTAGGTTACTTACCAACCACATGGTTCTGAGTTCATTTCCACTGTGTGGCACCTTGGGCAAGTGTCTTCTACTATAGCCTCGGGCTGACCAAAGCCTTGTGAGTGGATTTGATAGACAGAAACTGAAAGAAGTCCATCGTACATATGTATATATATGTATGTGTGTGTGTGTGGTGTGTGTGTGTGTGTGTGTGTGTGTGTGTTTAAATGTTTGTATTTGTCCCCCCAACATCACATGACAACCGATGGTGGTGTGTTTAGTTCCCATAATTTCGTGGTTCAGCAAAAGACACCGATAGAATAAGCCCTGGGGTCGATTTGCTTGACTAAAGGTGGTGCTCCAGCATGGCCACAGTCAAATGACTGAAACAAGTAAAAGAGTAGAAAAGAGTAGAGCACATCAACTAAATGATGAGAATATAAATTCATTAAGCAGGAGAAATACTTAATTATCTGAGAATACTGAAAAGTGGCTAAATTAAAAGTACAGAAATGGAAGAAGTCCTCAATAAAGAATATTTTCGCTGAATGAAGATTTTAAAACCTAAATTGAATGTGGGAAACATCATGCAAGTATCAACTTGAGGGCGGTATCCCTAATAAGGTCTGAAACAAAGAATTATTGAATGAAGAAAGGTATGAATTGAATAGTACTAGCAAGGAAGTGAGGAAGCACAGCAGCGCGTGTGGACTGGTTTGACTGGAAAAGAGAAAAAGCAGAAGAGGGTTAATGAGTGTTTAAGAGATAGTAGAACTAGAGAAGACAAGCCAAGGTCACTATCTAGAAGAAAAAGAAGAAATGCTCCTTAGTGGGTAAATGGAAATCTATTTATAAAATGCGTAAATCTCAAAAAAAAAGAGGAAACAAGAAAATGCAAAAAAGTGGAAATTAAACTGATTGCAGATAAGTTCACTGCCATCAATTCATCACAGCAGAGTTCACTGCCATCAATTCACCAAGAGGAAAGTTTAACAAGAAAATATATCCATAGTATCACACTGTTAATAGTTAAAAACTATTTTATAGAAAAGGCAATTTTTTTGAAGGCGGTGCTCCAGCATGGCCGCAGTCAAATGACTGAAACAAGTAAAAGAGTAAAAGAGAGTAGAGAGTAAGAGAAAAATTGAAGTTGGAAAACTATGTAAAAAAGTTTGTACAGTGAACTTTCTTCACTGTAGTGAATTGATGATGGTGAACTAACCAGACATGAATTAAACCTTGAAGATTAGAAGTTCCACTTAGTGTTTTTCAAAATCACAAGATAAGGGATGACAAGGATAGCTGACTATGGCTAAAGAAAAGAATATTGAAGAAAGTCATCAAAGGAATGATTTTAGCAACACAGGAACAGGCCTTAAAGGATCAAGTGAGTGAGAGATCAGTAAGATTGTTTATCCAAATATACAATGTGCAATGATTCCAATGAAACTATAGCTCATATTTTATCAGCTATTTTAAAGGTGTTATTAGACTGCTGCAAAAATTGGTTGGAATTTTTGCAAGAAATTTGGTTTTATCGGAACAGAAATGTTAATATTGTATCCTGATTTTGCAAAGATATCAGCAGTGCAGAGTCCAAGAAGATCTGAGGTCTCAATGGCAATCAGCACAAACTCATAGCAGCTGATCAGGCTCCTGTATTAACCCCTTGAAAGCGATGAAGTGAAGTTGCGAAATTTTTCCCTGCATGCTGAAAGAAGAATAGAACATAACAGGCCAGACATTGCTGTCATTGACAAGAAGAAACTATATATTGTAATCAATGTGGCACATCTATGTGACTCCAAAGTAAAAGAGAGAAAAAGAAAAAGTAAAGCATAATACTGACTTGAAAAGTACAAAATGCTCGGGTTTTGGAACAAAGAAGTTAGCAAACACGTGAAATCCAAAAATACCAGAAGAGCAAAAAAGTGTTTTCATGGGTATAGTTCACATCCTAAGGAAAATACTTTCAGCCTGAGAATTCCTGAATCTTTTTAAAATTTTCAAAATGATAAACTTTTAACAAATTATTATTTCTCAGTATTTGGCCATCTTTCCTTCCAGCAATTCCGAAATCAATTATATCGACCCCGGTACTCATCCTGAAAGGATGAAAGGCAAAGGTTACTTTGGTGGAATTTGAACTCAGAACGTCAAGACGAATGAAATGCCACTAAGCATTTCACCTGGTGTGCTAATGATTCTGCCAGGTTGTCACTTTACTGAAAATAGTTATATATTCCTGAGAAAATCACTTCCCTTTTTAATCATTAAAAAAAATGCCATATAATTTATTAAAATCAAAATCAGCAAAAGAAAGAAAAAAAGAAAGAAAGAAAGAAAGAAAGAAAGAAAGAAAGAAGGAAAGAAGGAAAGAAAGAAAGAAAGAAAGAAAGAAAGAAAGAAAGAAAGAAAACTAGTAATTATTGCAAGAGTAGTCAGATACAGTAGAGCAATATTAGCAATACTCCCACTTTATTGAATTTTGCTTGGAGGAACATATATTACTCGTAGGCCTAATCAATTTTGAATAGTATTATAGGCTTCTAATTAGTCTAATGAATTATAGATTTGCATTATCACTTGTATATCTCCTCTGGTAGTTCAATAGTCAAATAAGAGAAAGACAAACTCCTGACTAATATATCATATGGAAATTGAGGGTTATGACAGGAATAACCTTGACTATAGCTACCTACAGTTTCTGGAAGTTCATTAAGCCGCAGGTATAAATATTACAGACTGTGAGTTAGTTATATAATGATAGTAAAGAATTATGCAATGTATTCCATGTAAAGTTTGTGCTGAAAGTTCACATAAATTAGTTTGTATACGATACAGAGATTATTCGTATAATAATGTAGAAGATATTAAACTATATTCCACTATAATAGGAAAGTATTAAATATCAACTTGAAATTTAGATATTTAAAAACAAAAGGTACTCAAAGTTAAGAAGCAATGTGATATTTGTACTTCAAGACTGTTAATTACCATTTAGTTATATTAAATAATTTGAAAGCATTGATATAGAGATAGCAAGACAAATTTTTTCTTTTTTTTTTTTTTTTTGATGACTTTGTTTTTATTAAAAACATATTTTACAGGGAAAAAAAAAGAAAGAAAAAACATTATAGATATAAAAGCTCAAATTATCGAGGTTGGAAAACATACCTACCTCATCAAAGAAAGAAAGAAAAAAGAAAGAAAAAAGGGGTGGGGGTTAAGCAGCAGAAGATGGAGTATTGCGTTGTACACCCTAGAACAAATGGCATGTTTAGCTGGACCTCTTAGACATGATTACAAGAGTCTTACCATGGAGAATGGCCATTGACACTAACTATAGCAGCCATCTCCCCTCACAGGGGTTATTTCTCAGATGGGCCACAGTTATCCTGATTTTGCAAAGATATCAGCAGTGCAGAGTCCAAGAAGATCTGAGGTCTCAATGGCAATCAGCACAAACTCATAGCAGCTGATCAGGCTCCTGTATTAACAGAAATTATGACTAACTTATTGAAATCTCTCAAGAATTTTTATATCCTTGAAAATATATTTCTCGATTTGCCTAATAGAACTTTAAGCAATTAGTGGTTTTGGAAATGAGATAATGCTGATAATTAGGATCAGGGTAGCAATAAAATTTGCTAGAGGGAAGAAGAATGGTATTGGACATTAATTGATCTCCACTCATTGTAGTTAGTCAAAATCTCCTATTTTATACATTTGTATCACCTTGGAAGGAGACACCCATTCATTGCATATAATTGAGTACTTTAGAGGTCTACTTGAAGTGTAAACATCTACAAATGCCAACATTTCAACTTTTGGAAGGAGATTTCAGTTTAAAAAATGTTATCCTGAAAATGTCTGAGACATAATCAAAATTAATGTCATACTTGAATGAGAAGGAGTGAGTCTTGTAAGCAGTGTAAAGAATGGTTTGAATATAAGCAGGATGTGATGTAGAAACAGTAAGTAGAGTAGCACAGACAAGCACTAGTTGAAGCAGTATTGATTTAAAGATGTATAAAAATGAGATTGTTTACCAATCAATAGCCCAAGGGTAGAAAGTGATGCTTAAAGAGGACTGGATTATTGATTATTGTATGACTTCATTTTGGGCTTTGGTTGAAGATCTCCAATCATTGTTAATAATACATTGTTTACAGATAGAAATGCAAGGTCTTGATCTAACTTGGATAACACATTTAAATCAACACCAAAAAATGTATAATATATATATATATTATGCAAAAAAGAAAAGAAAAATCTATGACAAACAGGTAATTATCTTTTCAGATGAATCAATATACTTTTTTAATTACATAGCTCAGAAAAGACAAGTAACAGAAATCGTGTGGTTTGTCAAATGCAACCACAATGCAATTACTGGTATATTTATTCGTTTTGGGTCACAGATAATTCTCACAATATTATTGGGTGGATTTGCATTTATTGAAAATCTTAATTAACCAATCAGAACCAATGGATCTGCTTAGGGATCAGAACATCAACAGTGATGACAATCCAATTAAATCCTTATTAAATTGAAACTATTTATCATCAGAATGGTTAAAAATCAATTTGAAAATCTTTGGGGGTCCTTTTTTTTTTTTTTTTAGGCTTTGCATTCAATATTCATTAATGATCTCACTAATTACCATCTTGAAAGTTCCAGTACCATTTCCCAAGAAAGCAGTTAGTTATGTTCTTTCATCGAACACTGTCTTATACGAACAATTTCAAATAATTTTGCACCGTTATTGTCTATAATAAATAAATAAATACCACTGAATTCTGTTATTTGTTTCTGTTGCTATAAAGATTTCTATTTCGAACTCATATTAACAACATATTTCTGAAATTAACATTGTGACACATATTTTATAAATGGCAACTGAACTGCAAGAAATTCTAAACCTAATAAAGGTTGAGGCTGTTGACTGCTTCAGAAACTTCTGGTAAACAACTTGCTTGGGAGAAATCATTTTTTTTAGTATTGAATTAAATCTTGGATTTCTCTTTCTTTCTTTTTTAGTTAATCTCCAGCTTTAACCCTTTAGCATTCAGATTAATCTATCAAATGTAATGCTTAGTTATTCGCATCGTTTTGAATTAAGCATCCATTATCTTATGGCTTCAAGACTTCGATGATGTGATTGTTAATTTTTTCCCAAGAGATCCTGGGTCTGGTCAGTTTGAACATAAAACTGGTAGAATATTTTCGTTGGATTATGGCCAGTTTAAATGCTAAACAGTTAAAGAGGGAAATATGATATGCTGTGATCACTTCATAATGTTTAGTATGTCCCCTGGACACTTTGAAATATAACATGTTTGGGTTGCAAACAAACATTATAGAGTTCTTGAGCCAATTTAGGGTCCTCTCAGGCAATGATGACAAGAATGCTGGTCATCATTCTGAATGTGTTGCACAGCCCCTTAACAGCTCATCCATTGACTACATCAGTGTTTCTTCTTGTGATGTTGGCATGTGGCATAGTGGTTAGGTATTCAGTTCATGATCATAAGGTTGAGAGTTCAATTGCTGGTGGTATGTTGTATCCTTCAGCAAGACACTTTATTTCATATTATTCCAGTCATCTCAGATAGCAAAATGGGAGTAGTACTTCAAAGGGTCAGCATTGTCACATTCTGTGTTATGCGTAATCTCCCTGAGGACTATCTTAAGTGTATGCAAACCACATGGTTCCAGTTCAGTCCCACTGCATGGCACCTTAGGCAAATGTCTTCTACTATAGTCTCAGGCTGACCAAAGCCTTGTGAGTGGATTTGGTAGACGGAAACTGAAAGAAGCCCATCGTATATATGTATATATATATATATGTATGTGTGTGTGTGTATGTGTGTATGTTTGTGTGTCTGTGTATGTCCATCCAGCATTGCTTGACAAACGATGCTTGTGTGTTTACGTCCCTGTAACTTAGAGGTTCAGCAAAAGAGACTGATAGAATAAGTACTAAGCTTACAAAGAATAAGTCCTGGGGTCGATTTGCTTGACTAAAAGGCGGTGCTCCAGCATGGCCACAGTCAAATGACTGAAACAAGTAAAAGAGTAAAGAGTAAAAAAAGAGTATGTGCGTGAAGTGCTCAACTACTTGCGCAAGTAAAAGATCAATTTTAATACAAGCATCATAACATCACTATTAGTTTAATTTTCATGATGGTAACAGAAAAAACTTAGTTTTTTTTTTTTGTTTTGTTATTTTTCCTGTGAGGATGCTTGAGCAACTGAAAAAAATAGGTGTTCTACAATTACATGGCAAATCAGTGTTTCCATTACATTTTAACCAACATTTCAGCTGATAATAGGGCAGTGAGCTAGCAGAATCATTAGCATGCCAAGCAAAATGCTTAGAGGCATTTTATCCATATTTATGCTCTGAGCTTGAATACCAGTAGGGTCGACTTTTGTCTTTCATCCTTTCAGGATTAATAAAATAAGAACCAGTTGAGTACTGGGCTTAATATAATCAACTTACCCTTATCCCAAAACTGCTAGCCTTAACAAAAAAATCTGTAACCTGTACTCTAACAGATGATGTTTTTCAGAATGGATCTGATTGATACAAGTGTGGGTGTGGCAGTGGGTTGAGAAGATCACTTCCCAACCACATAGTTCCAGGTTCAGTCCCACTGTATGATGGACCACATGGTCTGGTGGGGTTTTTTTCCAGCCATATAATGATGTAATGGCTTGCATGCCTCAATAATCTTTCTTGTTATGCTAATGGAACACACGTTCTTGATAAGGTCTCTTGTATTGAACAGGCTAAAGAACAAAGGCCAGACTTATATGGGCCACCATTTCCAAGAGATAAAAATGGTTTGTGTAGGATCAGCACTCCTACCTAGAAAAAAAAAGGCTAAGTTACAAGAAGCATCAAAGATAATTTAAAACCAACAAGACCTGGGAGGGAGGGCTTTCACTTAGGGCAAGGGATAAGGAACTTTTTTAGCCAATAACCTAAAATATATTTATTTACACTGACATTACCCCCTTGATTCAGAAGGGAGAAAATCATAGATTCCTTGAATTCAAAAGGCTTATTGCATCTGTTTATACGGAGAATACAATTATAAATATAAAAAGCATAAAATAAACACGATAAAATAAATTAATATCCTCGTTATGAAACAAAAGAATTTTTCTAGAAACTTTCACTTCAGGTTTTGGAGAAATGATAGTTTCATTTTTGTTACAATTACATCTAAAAATTGGGGCATTTTGATGCCAGAGCAATGTAGATACAGTTTCTTCAGGGTCCAAACAATTTCAGTAAAGGGTTGAATTGAATAACTACTTAAATGTACTTAAAAAAAGCAAAAATTTGAATGTCAAAAAATAAGGTTAAGGCAGGTAATAGACAACTCACAAGTAATATGTTTAGTCATTCACAACACCTTAGCGACCAAATTGTCTGTAGTTCAAAATGACGTGATGACTCCTAAACACGTCCATTATATTAGACAGATGCAGTGTTGCCAGAAGAAAAATCTCTACCATAACAAGGAACAAGATTTTTGTATTAATTTTATATAATTTTACCTATGTTTAATGAGTCCTCATTACCCCCATTTTTACCCCACTTGCGGCAGTTCACCAACTCTTGCCTTAGAGAAACATATGATGTGGTTCAGTGAAGTCCAAAAGGAAATCAACATCCTGCATTATTTGTCAGGTTCTTACTTAGAACCTACAAGAGAGGGTTGAAGAGAGAATACCTTAAAAATTGCTGGAGGCAGAATATTGACTGAAGCAGAGGAGATAGGCCATAGTTCAGAACAGCAGAAAAGAGTTGCTGCTGGCCTATGCTGCAGAGGGAGTGAAGGGTTTAAATAAATGAGTTGGGAAAAAGTTTGGGAGCCACTGTGGTACAGTATCTAGTCTCTGCGTGTGCATGTATGTGTTATATGGGTTCTTGTGTGTGTGAGTTTGTGAGTGTGTGAGTGTGAGTTTGTGTGTGTGTGTGTGTGCATATGAGTTTGTGTGTGTGCACGTGTGTGTGTATCTGTATGTATGTGAGTTTGTGTGTATGTGAGTGTGTGTATGTGTATGTGCTTATGTGTATGTGTGTGTGTGTGTGCATGTGTGTGTGTGTGCATGTGTGTGTGCACATGTGTGTGTATGTGCACATGTGTGTGTATGTGCACATGTGTGTGCATGAGTATATGGGTGTGTATGTGAGTTTGTGTGTGTGAGAGAGTGTGTGTGTGAGAGAGTGTGTGTGTATGTGTGTGTGCTTATGTGTGTGTGTATGTGTGTGTGCATGTGTATGTGTGTGTTTATATATGTGCATGTGCGTGTGTATGTGTGTGTGTGTGTGTGTTCAAATGCCATTAAAGTAAACTTTTACATCCAATCATTTCGAATGCAGTTAAATAGAAACAACATACTGATCCCAGTGCAAATGATTATCTCTTCTCTCCAAACAAAAAGGGGGCTTTATGCCTAGTGAAAAAAATTCATTATATCTTCTTTCTCATTTTTTCATTATTACTATATTATACTATTAATTTTATTTTTGTTTTAGGTTTCATATAATCACCTCTTTGAACTGCTAAAAATATAAATAAATAATTGAACAATAATTTGCATACAGCTTTTCTTCAAACCACTCTGTATGTAAATTATAATTACTTGATTAATCGATTTATTTTTTAAATCTATTTTTTAATTTCATTTTTGTTTCAGCAAACTAGTAGTCAGTAGTCTCCTTTGGTAAGTAGTTTTTATATCTTTTAGAGTTCATTGGAGCCTATTCCATTCAGTATTGATAATGATAACACTAGACATGAATATAAGCTTTTCAGAATAGTTACACACTTTAGCACCAACCAAAATTGGCTCAACTTAAATTCTAGAAATCGTAAGTTAACTAGAGATTCCAATCATTTGTAAATGTGGGTCAACAACAGAGTCTCTATGCAATCACTTGAATTGCTAGAGATAGCAGCAATTCATTTCTCAACTAACACTCTAAAACAGTGGTTCTCAACATTTTTAATATCCAGGACAGTTCTAAAGCCAGGATCTGTTTTAGGGGTCCCGTGCCATAAAAAGTAAAGCACAAATCAATTAAAAGATAAATTTATTGTATCTATAAAGAGAAGACCATTGGAGGCTGTCAGAAAAATGCATGAAGGATACATGCAGCCCCGAGAGCCCTGATTCACAACTGCTGCTCTAAGAAAGGACTTGTTTTAGACAATCTATTCTTGAAATCAGGCTGAAGTGTTTTTTTTATTTAAGTAAAACATCTAATCAATCAGAACTGACTTGGGTTAAACAGTGACAATAGCAACAACAATTTATACCTAAATCAGATATGTGACCATGATTATTATAATTGTTATTGTTGTTGTTGTTGTAGTTGTTGTTGTTGTTATTTTTATTATCATCATTATTATGTGACCATCATCATTATTATAATTATTAATGTTGTTGTTGTTGTTATTATTATTATCATTATTATTATGTGACCATTATTATTATTATTATTATTATTATTATTATTATTATTATTATTATTATTATTATTATTATTATTATTATTATCCATTATTATTATTACTATTATTATTATTATTATTATTATTATTATTATATTATTATTATTATTATTATTATTATTTATACAAGTTTCTAACTTTTCATTCATAAGATTTTAAATTTATTTTTTTCCATAGAAAATATCTCATCTTCATTGTCTCATGTTCTAAGAGCTGGCAGGTGCCACATAAAAAGCATTGGTATGGGTGCTGATGCCCTATACAAAAAAAGCTCTGGTGCCACCTAAAATAGCACCCAGCACAGTCTGTAAAGTGGCTGGCATTAGGAAGGGAATCCAGCTGTAGAAACCAAGCCAAAACAGTCTATGGAACCTGGTGCACCCCTCAGCTTTGCCAGCTCCTGTCAAGCCATTCAACCCATGCCAGAATGAAGAATGGACGTTAAAGGATTATGATGGCAACGACAACGATGACAACAATGCCGACGACGATGATGATGATGACAACGATGACGATGACGATGATGATGATGATGATGGATGGACAAAATGCTTAACAACATTTCTGTCAGCTATTTATGTTCTGAGCTTAAATGCTGCCAAAGTTGACTCTACCTTCCATCTTTTTGGGGTTGATAAAATCAGTACCAGTTGGGCACTGGGGTAAATGTAATTGACTTTCCCCCCCTTTTCCTTCAAAATTACTGACCTTGCACCAAGATTAGAAAGAATTATTTCAATGACACAGCAACTGTATACAAAATTTCTATCCATGTCCAAACACACTAATCAAATTCAAACCATGCAACTAATAAAGTAGATATTCCAAGACATTCCCCAATCTCATTTAAATATTAAATATTTGTCTCACATACCACAGAATACATGCGCTTTTTCTTTCGGCTTTCTACAGTTCAAATCCACACCAACGTCAATTTTGCTATTCATCTTTCCAGGGTTGATAGAATACCAGTCAAATATTGGGGTTGATAGAATACCAGTCTAATATTGGGGTTGATACAATTGACTGTCTCCACTACTCCCAATTTTTCTTGCCTCACTTCTTATATAAGAATTTAATAAGATTATTATTTTCAAAGTATTAACTTCATCTTTAAAGAGTTTAAACATTTTTATTAATATTTACAGCAGTACAATACTTTGATTATGTGAAGGCACATGACTCAGTGGTTAGAGCATCGGGCTCGCAATCATGAGGTAGTGAGTTCAATTCCCAAACCAGGCTCTATTGTATTTTTGAACAAAACACATTATTTCATGTTGCTCCAGTTCACTCAGCTGTAGAAACGAGTTGCAACATCACTGGTGCCAAGCTGTACCGTTGTTTAGAGGGGAACTTTCGTGGTACAATCCTATGGTCATTCTTGACCGAAGGAGGTCTTTACACTATACTTTGATTAGTGATGTGTCCTATAGTATCGGGTGTCCTATTTTTTGATATCCTTATAACAAGGGACAGAATTCAAATCAGAAGCCTTTTATTTCAAAATTAAAGATTAAAATAATGATATATTGGTAGCCCAGTGGATAAGAGTAATTTCTGAAGGGTTGAACCTCTTTAACATTTAAACTGGTTGTATCCAACCAAAATTTTCTACCTGTTTTATGTTCAAACCGGCCAGATCTGGCCTCTCACACCTTTCCTACAATGTCATTATAAAAATAAACAATCACATCATCGAAATCCTGAGGCTCTTAGATAATCTCTATATATAAAGTTGAAGTTGTCTGTGTATGGCAGGTTTGGTAGCCTTCAACTAACACTATCTCCTCCGAGACCCTGCGAGTATGATAGAAGAAGGCTTGCTCTTCCTTCCGTAGAAGAAAAAATTTAAATCGGACCATGTTAACACCAAAAATTATTTACATCAAAAAGGTGCTTTTTTTCTATGAAAATCCCTGTTTTTTACGATTTTTTGACTGCCATGTCGCCATTTTTTGGTGTATTTCAACCAAAAAAAGTTCACTTAAAGAGAATAACAAGCTACATAATGCAAAATTTTTACTTTTCAAAAATTCCAGTTCTAAAGGGTCGAAACAAACCTGAGCAACGCCGGGCGATAGTGCTAGTACATGAGTAATTGAAAACAATATGAATAGATAAGCATTGCGTCTGATAGAGTATTCTGAATGTCAAAGAGTTAAAAGCTATGAAATTTTATAAAAAGTCGTAAACAGTGGGAAGGAAATGAACTGTCTTCAAGATACATCAAATGCTATTCTGAAATATCTTCAACATGAAATTGAAACACTGTTGCAATCTCTTCGTGTTTGAAATTTACTTCTTATTCTACATTCCTTACCCCGAATCATTTAAATTAAGTTTATGGTCAATGCCATATTTTGTCATTACAATCCCTGTTAGAGTTGCATTAATCTTAAACAGCTGAACTTTAAATGTCATGTTCGCTAATGAATTCATAGTTTCACTCTTAATTTAACCTTTCATTTATATACTGCAGGTTTTCACTATGACATATTTTTCAGTCTTAGCCCATATCATATAGACTATACCATCTTCAGCAGATCATCCATTTCATTGTATGTGGTGGGGTAGAAGGAGTTCTTCTTTTCATTTACTTGTATCAGTCATTAAACTGCAGTCATGCTGGGGCACCACCTCAAAGAGTTTTTGTCAAACAAATCAACTCCAGTACTAAATTTTTAAAACCTGGTACATATTCTATCAGTCTTATTGGCTGAACCGCCAAGTTACGGGGGCATAAACATACCAACACTGGTTGTCAAGCAGTGGAGAGTGACAAACGCCGATACAAAAACACACACACACACATGATGGGCTTCTTTCAGTTTCTGTCTACAAAATCCATTCACAAGACTTTGGTCAGCCTGAGACTATAATAGAAGACACTTGCTCAAGGTGACATGCACTGGGACCTATTTTTCAAAAATATTGACTAATATAATGCATAATTCTTATGGTTTTATCTCAGCATTCTGTAGAGTATTAGTAATATGCAAGCATGGGTTGCAAATTGAGATGCCATTGTGAGTACTATATTGCTGGTTATTAAGATACATGAACATCTATAAACATTTACTACTTACGCTTACGTCCATAACTTTAGAAACGCTAAGTGACAATAGTTTTAACATTATTCTTTACTTTACATTTTCACTTTGAAAAATATTCCAGTACATGTCTGTGAAACCTGAAAAATCTCTTATAGACCATTTAATGACTCTTACAGCTGCAAAGAGAAAACCAAGAACATTTGCTGCCTTCACATTAGAAACCCTACATTAAATGAATGCTTTTGTTTTTAATATCTTCTTCTTGCCAAATTGTCTTCCACCCACATGATATAGAATGAAATTAGTGATATCACACAGTATATATCATATAATCAACATTTCCCATACAGTTAAATGGCTTTTATTCCATAATCTATTCTATATTTATTTCGAAAATCAAATAATAGTTTTCTTGTGATCTACAGTAAAATAATATAACTTATCTCTTTCAATTCTAGTGAAGAAGTCTTCATTAAGAAAACATTTCCAAATTAGGGCAATTTTTCTAGAAAAACTCCAATATCTTCTACACATGGCAATTGACTTTTGCAGATTTTTCTTTAAAATTATCTTTTAGTGGGGGTAATTCTCTTGTTTCATTGTTTCTTTGGCTTATAAGAAGAAATAAAATGACTGCTGTGTTATGGGGCCTAATTGATACACATGCCAGTAACAGGATCAAGATCAAAGTAGATAATAAGAATTGATGGTATCAATCCATCTTGAAGTCAATAGGGTGTCCTTAACAAGCAGAGTAAAAACATTTAAGCAGCCAACTTCCTTCCTGCCATCATCTTCCTAACAAAATGAATAAAACTGATAATAAGATGATTTTGTAGAATAATTCCCCTGTTCCTCAATTCGTATCTAATTTCTTTGCTTGATTTTGAAATCTTTCATGTCAATTTTTCTGAAGTATATATTACCATTTAGGTATTTTCTTCTGAATATATATAAAACAACGATGATCAGTTTAAACTGTAAGGTAGGTTAGGTATGTTACATACCATTCTTTACTGCTTGCACTAAACAATTCATATTGTCTGAATATAACTATTATTCATGCTCATAGTACTTGTAAGAATTGTTAATGCAGTAGATAATTTATTGAAGTTTTATATATAATTTTATTTTATTTTATTTTAAGTAAATCACTTAAAAAAAAAACAAAGAGCTAATTAAATCTAATATTGATATAGTTAATCAGAGAAAATTTGCTATCATTTAGTCAAAATATGTTGGTAGCTTTTAAATTTCTTTATATTTTAATATATATTTTGCCACCATATTTTCTTAAAATTTATCCTCTTTTTCTTCTTTTTAAATTGATTTTCATTTTTATCTTTCTTCAAATCAACTTAAAAGTGTCCACACAGTGCTTTTATTTCAACTTTTAGGCATTAATCCTATTTTCTTTCTATAAGTTTTTCATTCTTTTAATGAAACAGAAATTTAATAAAAAGTTCCAAAATTCCTCAAACTACAAATTTACTTCACTTAGTATCAATATATGGTTATTATATACAAATAAAATATTACAGAAGGTCCAGGATAACTTCAAATGACTTTGGTCATTTAAGACATTTTTATAGTAATTGGAATGTTCGTCAAATCATTGTGAGAAATTAGCTTTGTAATTTAATATTATAAGTTTAAGATTTTGGCTGTCAAAAACCAAATAAAGCAATATCTTAGCAGCTTAAAATTGAATTCCTAATCATCATTTTAGTCACATCTAAGAATGGTTATTAATTTTTATTTATTTTTGTTTTTAGATAACTTTTTTGTGGAAACATTTATTAATGACAATAAAGTATATATTGAATGGAAGTTTACTTAATTCATTTATAGGCCTTAGTCAGTACGAGAGTTTTAGTTTTGATGTTTTTCACACTAATTTTCTCTTTTGATATCTAAGAGTTTGATCAAGATAATTTTTATGAATTCAAATCTTCAAAGAAGAAACTTTTTAAATGGATACTTCACTTTTATTGTATAGTTACACTTTGCCAAACACCTTTATTTCTGTGTGATTTTTGAAATATAGTAGACTTCTTCATTTAACTACCTTTCCCACTTCTCACACAGGATAAAAATAAAGATAATAAACTTTATTAGTGGACAGTTATTCTTTGTTAGAAATAACATCTTGGAATAACATGGTATGTGAATAAAATGAACTAGTGATTTAGACTGAATTGAGATGAGCTATGCAAAGCGTTAATTGCTTAAAGTATTCAAAGATGTAACTAATGACCAATCATAATAAATGTAATTGATGTAAACTGAATAAAATTGAAGTGTTATGTACTCTGAGGCTCATCAGCATTGAAATGAACCAGAGATTTTGACTGAACCAGAAAGTTGCGAGTTTAGAGAATTATAGTTTACAAAATAATTGACAAGGATAGAGAGCGTCTGTAAGAGACACAATTGTACTCTTATCCAGCTTATGGCAGTAAGTAAATCTGATAATTATGATAATGATGATAAACTATATTTTTCCATAAGGAGCATGACATTTAATAATAGACATTCACTCTTACTGTTTAGTTTTGCCAATTGATAGGAAAGTTTAATGTTTGCAAACTAGTTATTTATATAGAGTCAGTGTCAAATACTAAATAAAACTGATAAATGAGAAAAGAATGGTTTATAACTGAATACTGAATAATAATATTTGAAATTGGTGCCTTAGTTGATAACTTAGAAGAATGCTTTACGAAAATCCATAACTACTAAATGTGACTGAAATCTATTGCTTTAAGTTTATTATTTGTGTATTTGAGAAATTTAATTAGACTTTAATAGTTCATTTTGTGTATTAGAACTATTAGTAGGTTAGGAATAATCACAGAAAGTTCCAAAAACATGTGATAAATCTTTTGAGAAACATAATTAATAAAGCTATAACTCACCTTTGACAAGAGGTCCTAAAGTGTTAGCAAGAAGACAAAGAGATGCTAATGTGTTCTAATGTTGTGACTTACTGGCTCTCTTGTCTCTTAGCAATGAAACATCAGTTAATATATCACCAAAGTTGAACAAGGTGTGTCATTTTAGTGTTGAAGTTAATGATAGTGAATCAAATTTTGCATGTAATTAGTTGATGTATTTAGACCTTGTTGGTCTCAGTCTCAGCTGAAATTCTTGAGAAGGCATTAGACACAGCCCTTTTTCTAAATAAAATACAAAATAAAAATGTTAAAAGTATGAAAGCATCTAGCTAGGTTGAGACAAGAGAAGAAAACTTTGGGGAAAAAGAAGTAAGATTAAGAGTGGTAGAAAACAGATATTTTAGTAGTGATACAGAAATAAAAGTTCTGTTACACTTGTATGATATGTGTAAATTTCATTTCAGAGTTGGGAAAAAAGAAAAAGAAAAAGAAAATCTCTTCATAATTTTAAGTATTGTGCTGCTTGCGAAGACCTGTTGAGGCAGGTGAAATCGAAATTGAAATCAAATTCGATGACTGGCATCTGTGCAAGTGGAGCACTAAGAGCACCATCCGAGTATGATTGTTGCCAGAGCGGATAAGTGGCTTCCATGCTGGTGGCACATAAAAAGCACCATTCGAGCATGATCATTACCAGCATCACCTTACTGGCCCGTGAAAAAACATTCAAGCAAGGTCGTTGCCAGTGCCACTGGACTGGCTCGTGTGCAGGTGGAACATAAAAAAACACCATTTGAGCGTGGCTGTTGCCAGTACTGCCTGACTGGCCCTCGTGCCGGTGGCATGTAAAAGCACCCACTACACTCTCAGAGTGGTTGATGTTAGGAAGGGCATCCAGCTGTAGAAACTCTGCCGTATCTGATTGGAGCCTGGTACAGCCATCTGGTTCACCAGTCCTCGGTCAAATTGCCCAACCCAGGCTAGCATGGAAAGCAGACGTTAAACGATGATAATAATGATGGTGATGATGTTTGATAAGAAGACTAGAGAAATGTTAGCCTTAATTGATAGTCTGATGTAATATGACCAGTTGTGATTTAATGAGAATAATATCACAAAACTTTTGACTAATGAAATCACTTTATTCATATTATTCAAATTACCTTAGTCATACAATTCTGATACCCAAATAATATTCCTTCATTTTTCATACAAAATTAATAATTTTGAGAAAGTTGTGAATGTTTCAGATTTTCAATTTAAGCATTCTTTAAAAAGGAAAAATGTTACTTCAAGCCTTTGAGATGGAAGAACATTTTCCTGAGAAAGATATTATTATTATTATTATTATTATTATTATTATTATATTATTATTATTATTATTATGATAATAATAATAATAATGATAATGATAATAATAATAATAATAATAATGATAATAATAATAATAATGATAATGATAATAATAATAATAATAATAATAAGAAGAAGAAGAAGAAGAAGAAGAAGAAGAATAGTAATTATGATGATGATGATGATGATGATGATGATAATAATAATCCAGTCTGATTTCCAAAATAGAATTGCTTTCATACATCATCATCATTACTATCATTATCATCATCATCGTCATCATCATCATCATCATCACTCAACATTCGTTTTCCATGCTGGCATTGGTTGGACGGTTTGACAGAAGCTGACCAACTGAAGGGCTGTTCAGGTTCCATGTCTATTTTAGCATGGTTTCTACAGCTGGATGCCCTTCCAAACACAAACCACTTAACAGAATATACCGAGTGCTTTTACACAGTACTGGCATGGGTACATTTATGTGACCCCAGCATGGGTGCTTTTTAAGTGGCACCAGCATTCACAAGGCCACAAGATTAGGAATGTTCAGCTGGAGAGGGATGCTGGGGGCAAGCCTATATGCAAAAACAACCACGTTTTTACTTAGCTTGACATGTTTTCTCAAGCACAGCAAACCATCAGGAGTTCCAGTCCTTTGTCACCCTCTCTGTGAGTCCCAGCATTTGCAGATCCTTTCCCACCACTTTGTCCCACATCTTCCACATGTTCCCTAAACAATTAGTGATTGGCACCTCTTGATGTAACTTTCTTCATTCATATGCATTATGGAAAATAATCCATGCCTATTAAAACATCGCTACTCCTTCAACTAGAATACTAGAAACATTAAATCTATAGATGCAGGTATGAGTGTAAAGGTGACAAATACACTTAACAACCATGTGGATCTGAGTTCAATCCCACTGTACAGCACTTTGAGCAAGTGTCTCCTATGTGTGCATATATATGGTTATATTATTGCTTTGAACATGAATAATCATTATCATATTAATTGAGCTCTCTACTAAAAATGTGTTACACAAAGAACTACTTTCATTGTATTTGGGAGATATGTTATTTTAAGTGTGTGTGTATGTGTTTGTTATAATAATGATGATGATAACAACAACAACAACAATAACAATAATAATAATAATGATAATAATAATAATAATAATAATAATAATAATAATAATAATAATAATACAATCCCTTAAAGTTTGAATTAGGAAGAATTTGGAGCATGTGAACATTAATGGTTGTACCTATAATAATTGTTGCAAGTAAGCCAAGATATAAACCAAGATATAAACAAGTAAGCCAAGATATAAACAAATGGCTGAAGGAGATTGAAATAGAATGCCAGACAGAGTTCCTACAGAATATTTGTCTCTTAGGGACAGCAAGGATTATCAGGAAGGTTCTAAGTACTTGAAAGACTTACCTGTTATCCGCATAATTCCTATCAGGAATAAGACTGAACCTGAGCCAAACCAAACTAATAATAATATATAAAAGCATCCAACCCACACTGTAATGCGGTTGGCATTTGGAAAGACGTTCTACGGTAAAAATCATGCTGAAACTAACCTCGCCTGTGCATAAAAATCACTGAGTCCACTTCACAGAGTGGTTGGAGTTAGAAAGGGCATTCAGCCATAAAATTTCTGCCGAAACAGACACAGTAGCTTAGGGTAGTTTTTCTACCTTTCAAGCTCCTGTCAACCATCCTACCCATGCATGGAAGATGGATGTTAAACGATGATGATGATAATAATGATAGACAAGTGATTGATGGAGATTGGAATAAAATGTCTTGTAGAGCTTCTACAGAAAGTTTGCCTCAAAAGGACAGCAAAAAATTATCAGGATCGTTTTAAACCCTTGAAAGATTATTGATAGCTTGTGGATACCAAAGGTTACATTTAGTAACCCACTACCCACATAAATTCTTATCAGGAATAAAAACAAACCTTGAATCAAATCAATCAGCAATAATGATGAAGATGATGAGGATAATAATAATAACATCGTTTCATCTTAGTATAAAAGATGGGCTATAACAAATATTCTGCTCAATACCACAGATTTGCTTGTCAGTTGTTTGATCTTAACCAGTTGA
>NC_043005.1:43776317-43781317 GCF_006345805.1 Octopus sinensis
ATACACACACACATGTAAGTGTGAGTATATATATATACATACATACATTTTATATATATATATATATTATATATATATATATATTATATATATATACATTGTTATACATATATGCAGATATCTATCTATCAGTCTACCTACCAATCTATTTATCTCGCTCTCTCTCTCTTTCGGTATATATATATATGTATATATATGACACCATAAAATAATTACAGGTGACACAATTTGAATTGGAATTATTCAACTTAAGTTAGATTACACCACCTGTTATTTAAACTTATTGTGTTACAGTACTTTATCTAAGTGTTGAACACTACACAACTTTGTAGCTTATTTGTAAATTATTACAAAGAATTTATTATTATTACATACAAAGGCGACGAGCTGGCAGAATCATTAGCATATCCGACAAAATGCAAACTGCATCTTTACTGCCTCAGTACATTCTAAGTTCAAATTCTACCTAGGTTGACTTTTTTTTTTGGAGTTGATAAAATAAGTACCAGTTGATGTTATCAACTAGACTATCCCCTTAAAATTTCAGTCTTTGTGTCTATATTAGAAAGGATTATTTTCACATCCATGCATATATACACACAAACACAAATGAAAGGGTGCTGAAAAGTTCCTAGCTTTAAGGGTATTGCAAAAAGCCTGGCTGGAGGCTCAACCTTCTGAGGTCTTTTACAGGGTTTAGAAAAACTGAAGGACCGCTGCAATAAGTGTGTGGATTTGAGAGGGGAATATGTTTAGTAAAATCATAATTAACTGATTCTCCTGTATTTTCTTTTAATTAAAGTTAGGAACTTTTCAGCACACCCTCGTACACGTATATTTATTAAATACGTACAAATATTTACAATCATGCATATATGCATGTGTGCATGTGAGTATGTGTGTGTGTGTGTGTGTGTGTGTGTGTGTGAGTGTGTGTGTGTGTGTGTGAGTGTGTGTGAGTGTGTGTGTGTGTGTACATTGAAAAGAACAAGAAGAAATGGGGATGTAGAACTCTCAGGTTGTAGTAATAGTCATAAGCTCAGAGAAAGAGGATACTGGAGGTGCAAGTGCAACCACTAAAATATTGTGTGGGGCAAAAATCTTTGAACATCCTCCTGAAAATCTTCATTGATAAGACGAATGAGCATAGAAACATTTTTGGACTAATTTGAAATTATATATACATACACATATATTTATACATATATATAGGCATAGGAGTGGCTGTGTGTTAAGTAGCTTGCTTACGAATCACATGGTTCCGGGTTCAGTCCCACTGTGTGGCATCTTGGGCAAGTGTCTTCTGCTATAGCCTAAGGCCGACCAAAGCTTTGTTAGTGGATTTGGTAGACGGAAACTGAGAGAAGCCCGTCATATATATGTATATATATATGTGTATGTTTGTGTGTTGCTTTTGCCCCCTCCCCCAACATCACTTGACAACCGTTGCTGGTGTGTTTACGTCCCCGTAACTTAGCAGTTCGGCAAAAGAGACTGATAGAATAAGTACTAGGCTTACAAAGATTAAGTCCTGGGGTCGATTTGCTCGACTAAAGGCGGTGCTCCAGCATGGCCACAGTCAAATGACTGAAATAAGTAAATGAAAATATATAAACTTACTTATATATGTGCATATATATTTGTATATATATTATTAATATACATATACATATATAAACTTACTTATATATGTGTATGCATATTTATACATCTATATATATAAACTTACTTATATATGTGTATATATATATTCCTTTTTATTATTTTATTCTTTTAATCTTTTACTTGTTTTAGTCATTTACCTGCAGCCAGTTATCATAATCATTATTACACCTGCATTTAAGGTGACAAGCTGGCAGAATTGCTAGCACACCAGCCAAAATGCTTAGCAACATTTTGTCAATCTTTACATCCAGAGTTCAAATTCCACTGAGGTCAACTTTACCTTTCTTCCTTTCAAGATTGATAAAAAAAAAGTACATGCTGAGCACTGGCGGCTATTTAATTGACTTATTACCTTCCTGAAAATCAATAATAATATTGGTTCTAAAATTGACACAGTGTCAGCAATTCTGGGAGAGGAGATAAGTTGATTATATTGACCCCAGTGCACAAATGGTACTTATTTAATAGATCCTAAAAGGATAAAGGCAAAATTTTATCATCCCCGAAAGGATGAAGGGCAGAATTTGAACTCAGAACATGAAGCTGGACGAAATGTTGCTAAGCATTTTGCCCAGCATGATTACAATTCAGCCATCTTGCCACCTTCCATCATACTAAAATTAATTGACCAATTATGAACACCCAATCAGAACAACCAATATATATAAAAAACATTCAACCCAATATATATGTAAGATCGAGAAATGGACCTTTTTAAAAGCAAAAACCAACACACATTTTGTGAAATCTCTTCCTAAGGGTTATTGTCTTTCTACTTTCTAAAAAGGTTCTTTTCTCGATCTTAACTCCTTGAGAAAAAATCTTCTCTCCAAATATTATAACTGTATCAAGGAATTTCCAAAGCACTCCAAATATATATATATAATATATATATATATATATATATATATATATACTTTATTTAAAGCAGCAGAAAATTCAACATATATGCATGTGTGTATATTATATAAATACATATGTAAATATATACATGACCTTGATGGTCCACTGGCACTAATCAGTCAATGCTGTTGACTGTATCTTAGTTAAAGCTATAGCTTTATTAGGTCTGTCCAGACTTGCCTCTCTTCAATAATTTCCATTGATAATGGCTAAGAAGCTAAAAACATCAATGTCTGGAAATCCAGCAGGTGGCAGCACTGGACAGATATGATGTTTTTAAACCTATTTTTTTTACCATAAGAGAGAAATTTTTCTCCGCGGTCACTGCAGTGAATTTGCCTTTAGCACTTGAAATATGTCACAAAGATATTTTAACTAATCTAAAGTTTGCTTATGCCTACACACTGCTAGCCTCTGATATTACTGTAATATATATATATATATATAATATATATATATATATACACGTACAAGGGGGCACTGAAAAGTTTCTGGTGTTAAGGATATCATGAAAGGCATGATTAGAGAACCAACTGTTTGAGTTCTTTTACAAGGCTTAGAAAAACTGAAGGACCATTAAAAAAAGTGTACGAATCTGAAACTGACCCTCCTGTATTTTCTTTTACGCAAAGCCAGGAACTTTTTCCGTGCAACCTTGTATGTATGTATATGTATGTATATGTATGTATGTATGTATGTATGTATGTATGTATGTATGTATGTATGTATGTATGTATATGTATGTATGTATGTATGTATGTATGTATGTATGTACGTATGTATGTATGTATCAGACAACAACCTCATAAATGGAATCATGTCAGTGACCAGGCTGCAGTTTGTGTGATGAAAATTTTGATGCCAATTTATAAATGCTTAAGTGAAGTCAACAGATTTTGTGCGTTTTTGAATGACTAATATGTGTCACATACATATATATTATATATGTATATATATGTATATATATATATATATATGTATATATATATATATATTATATATGTATATATATATATATATATATATATTATATATGTATTATATATATATTATATATATATATATATATATATATATTATATATTATATATTTATATATAAGCTATGGACACATAAGAGGTGCAGCAATGTCAAAGGAAGGCTAACTAGGAAAATAGTTTTTGTCTGTGGCAAATGCTCAGGAGCAATAAACACTGGAAATATGCAGAGACCAACTTCTGCCACGTTCCAGGGAGACAAACTAGAAGTAGTTGATAGCTTCCGCTACCTAGGAGACCAAGTCAGTAGCGGGGGTGGGTGTGCTGAAAGTGTAACTGCTAGAGTAAGAATAGCCTGGGCAAAGTTTAGAGAGCTCTTACCCCTGCTGGTGACAAAAGGCCTCTCGCTCAGAGTAAAAGGCAGACTGTATGATGCATGTGTACGTACAGCCATGCTACATGGTAGTGAAACATGGGCCGTGACTGCTGAGGATATGCGTAAGCTCGCAAGAAATGAAGCCAGTATGCTCCGATGGATGTGTAATGTCAGTGTTCATAATCGTCAGAGTGTAAGTTCCTTGAGAGAAAAGTTGAACCTAAGAAGCGTCAGTTGTGGCGTGCAAGAGAGACGGCTGCGCTGGTATGGTCATGTGATGAGAAAGGCTGAAGATAGTTGTGTGCAAAAGTGCTACACCCTAGCAGTTGAGGGAACCTGTGGAAGAGGTAGACCCAGGAAAACCTGGGACGAGGTGGTGAAGCACGACCTTCGAACTTTAGGTCTCACTAAGGAAATGTCTAGAGACCGAGACCTATGGAAGTATGCTGTGCGTGAGAAGACCCGGCAAGACTAGTCAGGCCATAACCTGTGGCCCCTACCTGGGACGTAGTCAGTCCTCCTGTGCATACCTTCCTTCTTGTGACACTTATGAAGACCTGTTGAGGCAAGTGAAAATCAAATCAAAACAAATCAAAATAGATGAACATCAGTGGAATTGTATTCTTTGTGGTACCAGTGCCGGTGGCACACAAGAAAACCACCCAAACGTGGCCGTAGCCAGTACCGCATCGACTGGCCTCCGTGCTGTGGGCACAACAAACACCATCCGATCGTGGCCGTTCGCCAGCCTCATCTGGCACCTGTGTCGGTGGCACATAAAGACACCATCCGAAGACCCGGCGACGTAGTCAGTCCACCTGTGCATACCTTCCCTCTTATGACACTTGTGAAGACCTGTTGAGGCAAGTGTGTGACACTTGTGAAGACCTGTTGAGGCAGAGGAAAGTGTGTGACACGTGTCGGTGGCACATAAAGACACCATCCGAAGACCCGGCGACGTAGTCAGTCCACCTGTGCATACCTTCCCTCTTATGACACTTGTGAAGACCTGTTGAGGCAAGTGTGTGACACTTGTGAAGACCTGTTGAGGCAGAGGCAAGTGTGTGACACTTGTGGAG
>NC_043005.1:43786317-43796317 GCF_006345805.1 Octopus sinensis
GCTAATGTTGTTGTTGTTGCTATTGTTTTTTTTTTGTTATTCTTTTGTTGCTATTAATGCTGTTTTATTGCCTTCTCTGTTTTGTTACCATCATGTTTCTTCTTGTTTTGTTGCTATTTTATTGCCATACCGTTCCCCCAACTTTTTTTGCTTTTTTTGACATTTATGCATTGTTACCATTATCTCTTTGTTGCTATTTCAATCTTTTGCTTTTGCTCTCTTGTTGCTATTTCTCCTTTGCCATTAATACCATCTTTTTGTTTTTATGCTCCTTTACTGTTATTGTTGCTTTGTTGCTTTTGCTGTCTAGTTGCATATTTCTTTTTTTTTTTCACACTTTAGTTTTATTGCTTTCTTGTCACCACTTAAGAAGGACATATAAACACTTAGCAATTCTCAAAGAACAGAAATAACAGCAAAGATGATTATAGGAAAAAACATCTGGTTCAATCTTTAATTCTTGGTTGCTAAAAATCTGTCTCATGAAGGTCCAGCTTGCTGTAGCAGTAGGTGTTAAGAGATAGACTTAATCCTTGATCATCTAAGCTGTCACTAAGAACTGATGCTACTAAGAACTAAGACAGTCGTAAATGTAATTAATTTATCCATATAGTTATTCCATAGTTACAGCTCTAGTGTGCAGTTGTTTATCTTAGCAGATAATTCTTTGTCAATTTTGTAAAGGCAGCCTAAGGACAATATCAACAGCATCAATAAGAAAACCACTTTCGCCAACTACTTTTTATTATACTGTACCTAACCTGATGTGTTAACATAATTACTTTGCTTCTTACATTCCCATTCTCCATAAACCATCATGTGTGATGCCCTTTAAGAGCCTGCACCTGCTTCCTGCTTTTCATTGTGGTTCATAAACTAGTAAAGAATTCAAGACTCCCAACTGATTTGATTCAAGTTCCCAGCTTGACTAAATCCTTTGTAGAAAGGGTGGTGTGTGTGACATATCTATTGTTGCTACATAGAACAATTTGTGGAAAAGTTTATTAACTAAGGTGTATGGCAGTAAGATTATGCATTCTGCTAAAATTTAAATGTTCCCATTATCTAGCAGGTGTACAATTTGGAAATTAATGCCATATTTCCTTTAATTTGGCCAAATATTACATCAATCAATGAGAGCAGAATACTTTCTTGCTGCATTCCTAGTATGTTGTAGACATAACAGTTATTACAGTGTTTAACAGAATACCTTCTGGTATATATTCCAGATTTCTACACTCCGAGTTCAAATACTAATAAAGTCAATTTTGTTTTTCATTCTTTTCAGTTGATAAAGCAACAGAGTGATAAAATATCTGCTTAACCCTTTCGTTACCAACCTGGCTGAAACCGGCTCTGGCTCTGTAGTACAAATGTCTTGTTTTCATAAGTTTTGAATTCAAATCTTCCACCAAACCTTAGTCACAATTTATGTTCCTAACACTAGATTAATGATAACTAAGTTATTTTATTAAATTCTTTGTTATATTTAAAATAATTGGAAGAAACACAGAGCATCTCAAAATAAATACGGTAACGAAAGGGTTAAGTTCTGCACATTCTCAGTTCAAATCTTGCTTCCTATCCCTAAAGGAAAAAAAATATATTCCATGTTCTGTTGTGTCTGGGGAGAGTCATTTTCTTTTTGTGCCTTATAATGTAACACACTCACCGGTAAAATTGTGTTGTTACATTATAAGGCACAAAAAGAAAATGATTCTCCCCAGACACAACAGAATATGCTTCAACACGAACTCATATAAAGAATCTTGCAAACCAAATCCCAAAACGAAATATTCCATGTTAATCTGCTGAAAATGGTGATAATCTTGGGAAGTCCTTAAGCAAGTATTGAAATACACCAGACGATCCCTCTGCATACCAGAAGGTAGATGATGATGATGATGATGATGGTGATGGGGAGAATGATATAAGTTACATTAAGGCAAAAAGGCAATAAAATGAGTTGGATGGGTGATGGATAAAGAATAAATGGTAATAGCAGATGAATGTTAAAAGGCAATAGAGATGATAGAAAAATGTTACTTTATCTGATGAAAAAATATAATAAAAATATGTGATAAAAAGTCGTAAATTTTAAAAAAAGCACACTTTCAAAAATATATGAAAATACATATATATAAAAAATATATGCATATAGAATTTAAAAAACGGGGCAAAGTAAATCAAAATTGATTTTAAAAATAGATTGGAAAGGAAATAGATTGAAAAAGGTGAAAGTATAATAAAATAAAATGGATTTAAAATTCATCAAAAATGACCCCAAGGCAAAGCAAGGATTGGTATAGATAGAGAATTGATTTGGTTGCTAAAACAACCTCCTTGAATAACAGGGGTTTGCTTGGATGGATGAGGCGTTTAGCTACCAGAAGTGAGAAAAGTTCTTCGAAAAGAAGGTTACAGAATTGAACAAAAACGATTGTAAAGTTATATAGTGTTGCCTTTTTTTGGATTTTAGTAGAATGCAAAGACTATATTTAACTTCAGGAAGTCTAAAGCAGGATAAAAAGTTTTTTGATGTGAGCTTGCAAGAATTTATTAATTCTGATCAGATATTTCAGTTCTTGGACATTTGTAACAAGATGTGTATTTTCTCTGATAGGCTTAGCTGGTAACACAGCTTAGATGTGAAGAAATGAAGGTCCTTAACAATATGGCGATATACAGCCTAGAATAGACTAATTAATTTCAGACATGTAGTCGTTCATCTCCCTAATCAGATAGATATACTTTAACAAAGCAGCTGCACTGGATCTCTGGCTATTAATGTAGGAAGCATACTGGTAGATTCTTGATTTGAATTTGTTTTCCATTTATTTATTTTGTGTGTAAATCCAATAGGATTTTGATGAGATATCTTTCAAGTAAACTTTAGTGAAGTAACCATAATTTCCACCATAATTTCCACCAAACAGCAGGTGCAAGGGTTATTAACGTAAGTACAGAGATGCAATATCCAAATTTTGGTTGTTATTGCCAGTAATTCTTTTTTGTGTTGTGCTTTTTAATAAGAAAGTTACCTCAACAAGATTTATAAAAAATTTATGATACTGGTTGTGCACCAGGAAATGGTGAGAAATTTTCTTGAACACACTGGCTCTGTTGAACCTGACAGATTTGCTTTGTGTGTGTGTGTGTGTGTTTGTGGTTGTGAGCCCATGTTCTAGCAGAGTTGTAAGTACATATTATACAACTTATGTGTGTGTATATTGATGTGTGTGAATTGTGCATGTGTAAAAGGGGTAATATGAAAAAACAAACCGCACATACCAGGACTGTTTCCCTTATGCTACCAGCTTACATAAACTGCTTCATTCTGAATGAACAAAGAATGACTACATCAATGAGTGGACAAATGTGGTTGTGAAACACAGCCTGTTTTACCATTAAATTGAGTCAGCCTAGTCACCTGTATGCATTTAAAAAAATATATTTTACACTTCATTTTGTTTGAGTAATCTAATTGTCATTCATTCTAATACTACACACACACACACACACACACACACACACACACACATTATAAATGGAAGGTTCTTATTTCCAGTACTCAGAGCTGCTCGTTTCTGATCATCAGCTAGTAAACCCAATCTGGTTTTCTTTTGAATATCCACTGCCTGAATGTTGTTCGAAATATGAAATGAATGTTTGAAGACAATATTTATCCTTATATCCGATGGCATGTAAAAGCACCCACTACACTCTTGGAGTGGTTGGTGTTAGGAAGGGCTTCCAGCAGTAGAAACTCTGCCAGATCAGATTGGAGCCTGGCACAGCCATCTGGTTCGACAGTCCTCAGTCAAATCATCCAACCCATGCTAGCATGGAAAGCGGACGTTTAATGATGATGATGATGATGATGATTCTTTTGTTTAAAGACTTTGTGAACGACACGTCCAGAAGCTGCTGCTTCAAGCTCATGCTTTTGATTTCATTTCTGGTTCTCATAGTAGTACTATTATAGATGTTATAAACTCCATACAATCAAAGTCATGGAACTGTGTTGCTGTTTAAGTAATGTACCAAAAATAATACTTTTAAGTAATACCTTTAATTAATGTTTTAAAAACAATGAGCATAGGTAGAAATGCCTAGCCCTGATAGATAATCATTTTCCAGATAACCATAAATTTAAGAAACTTTTTAATAGATGTAAAAGTTTCTTGCAACTGTTGCTCCAACATGAAAAGTATTATTACAAGTAAGCTGCAACAAGTTGTAGATTGTAAATATAGGGAACCATACACTTTCCCAGGCATGTATAGTTAGCATTATGGTTTATGAAACTGAGGTCATCTCAGTTCTACAAAAAAATGAAACTCAAAATGAATTTTATATTGGTCTATGAGAAAAGAGCTTTCAAAAAGCAACATGTAAACAACACTAAATTAACTAGCCATATCTGGTCCTAAAGGCCAACAGTACCTCACTGAGCCTGAAATGGAGCATCATAGAACAATCCATGACATATGTTAAAGGATCAAGGGGACACAGGCTTTGTAAAGTTAGAAGAACTCATATTCTTTTTAAATATAAAATATCTACCAACCTACTGAATTCTAGATCTGAAATTTTCACTAGATGCAACCATCTGCAAAAGTTTCTATTATCAAACTGGAGAACACCGCAAACATCATCTCACAAACTTTAACGTTTCCCTGTTGAATTAAGGACACCAACCATTGTTAATTCCCATTTTAATGAACCACAAGGAGACAACTCTTTTCTTCCTTCCCTTCATGCTTTTATTTGTTTACTTTTTTCCATTTAACTTTTTCTCTCATTCTTTCTTGTCTTTTCACTCTTTTCTCACCGACAGTTATGTTGTATTCTAAACCTGAACGATTGCCCATTAGTATACAGCACACTATACAAGCTTATCCAACTATTGTACAATCAATACATGAAACTTATAGTAGCTTGCATTTAGGCCCTGTCTATATCGAATTATATTTATCCCATGCTGAATGGAATACATTTTTTGATCCCATCAACAGCACACACACATACTCTCTCTCTCTCTCTTTCTGTATATATATATATATATATATATACTCTTTTTACTCTTTTACTTGTTTCAGTCATTTGACTGCGGCCGTGCTGGGGCACCGCCTTTAGTCAAGCAAATCGACCCCAGGACTTATTCTTTGTAAGCCTAGTACTTATTCTACCCGTCTCTTTTGTCGAACCACTAAGTTACAGGGATGTAAACACACCAGCATCGATTGTCAAGTGATGTTGGGGGGACAAACACAGATACACAAACATATACACACACACATACATACACACACGCATATATATATACATATATCCAACGGGTTTCTTTCAGTTTCTGTCTACCAAATCCACTCACAAGGCTTTGGTCAGCACAAGGCTTTGGTCGGCTACAGTAGAAGAGTACCACGCAGTGGGACTGAACCTGGAACCATGTGGTTCATAAGCAAGCTACTTACCACACAGCCACTCCTACGCCTATATTAACGATTCAATATATAATCATTTATGATTATAGTATTCTACGCTGAAGAGAAAAGAAGTTTTGGTAAGGTAGAATTATTTAATTATTTAATATTTAATTCTTATGCTTTCCTAAAAACTTGATTTCGAAACGTGCGTCCGTAGATAACTTAAAATTGTATGATAGATTGGCATCAATTCATTCTCTCTTACCTGTTTGTGTCTGCCTTCCAATTGCTGTTTTTACTGAGATCTCCCTTTTTAGTAGAAGAAATAGCTATAACTCTTTGACTGCTATTTCTAAATTCGGTATGTGGTAAGGCAATTCGTTGCTAAACCCTTTATTGCTTAGTATTACTTAAATTTCCTCGAATGAGGCTTTTACATGCCGAAGACTACTTGGTGTAATTGATAATTATTCCAAATTAATTAATTTCACCCTTCATTATTACGGATAACCATATTTTATCTCAGTAGATGACCACAGCATCTTGTTTTGGCTACACGCGGGTGGGAAGGGGCTGGTGACACAATCTTTTCATTCACACATTGAATTTGGTGATACTAGTTGCGGATTCTAGCTCGCTCTGATACTGAGTTGAGTTGGTGCCTTCTAGTATCTCAAATTCATATATAATCATTTATGATTATAGTATTCTACGCTGAAGAGAAAAGAAGTTTTGGTAAGGTAGAATTATTTAATATTTAATTCTTATGCTTTCCTAAAAACTTGATTCGAAACGTGCGTCCGTAGATAACTTAAAATTGTATGATAGATTGCCGTCAATTCATTCTCTCTTACCTGTTGTGTCTGCCTTCCAATTGCTGTTTTTACTGAGATCTCCCTTTTAGTAGAAGAAATAGCTATAACTCTTTGACTGCTATTTCTAAATTCGGTATGTGGTAAGGCAATTCGTTGCTAAACCCTTTATTGCTTAGTATATATATATATATATATATATATATATATATACATATATATATATATATATATATACATATATACATATATATATATATATATATATATATACATATATATATATATATATATACATATAACGATTTAGGAGTGACCCCAACAGGTCACTCGTCCACCAGAAAGAGCAGCCATAACTCACACCGCCAAGTATTATTAATTCAGAAATTAGGTGAAAATTTAAAAACATTTACCCTAATTCATCTTTTAGACGTTGCAACGTTTCTGTGTCATTAATGATTAAATTAGCTTAATTAAATTAAATTAAGCCAATCTACCATAGGTTACACTTCATCAGTATATATATATATGCATAAATATATACATATATATATATACATATATATACACACACATATATATATGTATGTATATTTATACACACATACACACACACACACACACATATTTATGGGTGACTTTATCATTGAAGTTTCAACGATAGTGATTCATCAAACATTTATACATGTATGCAAAAATGTTTAGTAGCAATTACTTCTAATGGCAAAATATAAAATTTTGCTTTAAAGTAAACACCAGATTGTGTAACACTTGCAAACACATTGCACCATATTGACATTAGGCTATTGAATGCAGCAAATGTGTGAAGGTTAAAAAAGAAAGCAAGAAAGGTGGGGAAAAAAACGAAACAAGCACATGTTAGTCTGTATGAATGACAGAGCAGAATCAAGCTGAGAAAATGGTTCACCTCAAGAAGAAACAGATGAATGAAACGTGCAAGAGAAACGACTGCACTGATGCAGATATAGGATGCGTATGAAGAATGACAGTCGGGTAAAGAGTAAAAAGAAAAAAAATCCAAATGGAATGAAGCTGTGAAAGAGGATGACAAGGAAAGACATAGATAAAAGGTAGAGAAAGCTTACTTCAGGAGATCAAACCTCACAAAGGAGACATCAGAGAAGCATGAAATGTGATGAGGTATTATATTGAAGAAGACCCATGCAAATCATGAAAGGGTGGAAAAGTGAACATTACTCAAGAGTAGGGTCTTCAGCCAGGGCCCATATAAGACTTTTGGGGACCCATGGATGTGATAGAGTAAATTGTGGGTTCATGGTAATTTTTCAGGATCCATGTAAAAACTGTGCTTCAGACCAGTAAAGCTTATGTGCTATAAATTGGTTATACATCTGTAATACACAAAATATTTTAACCATTTTTTTTTATATATAATTCCTGATAATATTTAATTATAAACATAATATGGCTATGGGGGTCCACCCGAGTAAAACAGGAATCAAAAGGGTCCATAAGTTAGAAAATGGCTGAGGACCCCTGATCAAGAGTAACAGTGGACCAATTGGACCAGCTTAACTCTTTAGCTTTTAGATTACTCTCTCAAATGTAATACTTATTTATTCACATTGTTTTGAATTAATCAAGCTTTATCTCATAGCTTTGAGATTTCAATGATATAATTATTTATTTTCAAGAATGACATTGTAAGGTATGTGTAAGAGGCCAGGCCTGGCCAGTTTAAACATTAAACAAGTAGAAAAATTGAGCTGGATATGGCCAATTTAAATGCCAAAGGGATCAGTACACAAACATGCATACACATAAATACACACACACACATATATCCTTAGGGTAAAAAAACCCTTTGGTCAGGAATGACCATGGGATCGCACTTAGAAAGTTTCCCTCTGAGGCACACTTCTGGGCGAGGTTGTTTATGGAAGACCAGTAGCTGCCCATGCATACCAGCCTCTCCTTTCCACATCACCGATGTTATCCAAAGGAAAGGCAAAGGTCAATACAACTTGGCACCAGTGATGTTGCAACTCTTTTCTACAGCTGAATTGACTAGTGCAACATGAAATAAAGTGTCTAGCTCAAGAACACAACACATAGCCCGGTCCAGGAATTGAACTCACTACCTCATGATTGTGGACCCACCGTTCTAACCACAGTCATGCACTTTCATATAATCTTTTACCTCTGATCTTTATCAACTCCTCCTCCCTGAACCACTCCTTAACTTCTCCTCCTCCAGACTGATATTCACCACATGCATCCACCTCAATCCGCATCTTTAATCATCTGACGAACTCTTTCCATGCTAGCTCACTTACCTACTTGCTTACCCTTTCAGCCTCTCCATTTCTATGCCCCCCCCCCGCTCTCTCTCTCTTTCCCTCCTGCTGAGAAAACCAGGTGTTCATCTCTTCAGCAAGACACCTGTTCTATAACATGTATTCTTTTGTTCTTTTATTCTTTTATTTTTTTTTTTTTACTTGTTTCAGTAATTTCATTGCAGTCATGTCAGAACACCGTCTACTAAGGGTCTTTTTAGATGAAGAAACTGACCCCAGGATTTATCTTTTGTAAGTCTAGTACTTATTCTATCAGTTTCTTTTGCCAAACCACTAAGTTATGGAGACATAACTCACCAACATCAGTTGTCAAGTGATGGTAGCAGGGACAAACACAGACACAAAGACAAACACATGAATATATATATATATATATATATATATATATATATATATGTATAAGGGTGGAAAGGAACACACGAGTTGATATATATGAAAAAACAAGTCAAAAATAGAAAATGCTAAGATGATTTTATAGTGAATCTTTCAGTACCGGTTTCGGTCATTTTGAGACCTTTTGAACTGTAACGATTAAATAATTAAATTTAGAAAAATTGGAAGAAAGGTTTTTTTAAAGGAATACTTCCATAGTAGTGTTCAGATATAGGTGGCATTCTGCCTTTCTCTGACTCCCTTGTTGCATATATATATATATATATATATATATATCGCGGTTTCGATTCCCAGACCGGGCGTTGTGAGTGTTTATTGAGCGAAAACACCTAAAAGCTCCACGAGGCTCCGCCAGGGGGTGGTGATCCCTGCTGTACTCTTTCACCACTCTTTCTCCCACTCTTTCTTCTGTTGGCATGCTCGCTTAGCCAGCGGGTTGGCGTCATTCGAAGGCTAAAACAACGCGAATGTGTAACAACATCTGATGGTCTGGTCGGTCACGTGATCACGTGATATATATATATATATATATATACACACACACATATATATATATATGAGGGGCGTTCAATAAGTAATGCCCCTGACCCACTTCCCATAGCAGTAGAGCAATGACACTTGGCACAATTATTGGTCTTTTTCTGCATAGGAACCACCCAGAGTTACGCATTTCTCCCATCATTTGATGCAGCTCTGGAGACCGTTTTTGTAGAAGACCCCAGCTTGGTCCTCCAGCCACGACGTGACTTCAGAAATCAAGGCTGCATCATCTGGGAAACGCTTTCCTTTCAAAAACAACTTCATGGCTGGGAAGAGGTGAAAATCAGAGGGTGCAAGGTCAGGAAAGTAGGAGGGATGGGGGAGGAGATCATAGCCGCACGCCTGTGCTTCTGATCTGGCGACATGCGAGTTGTGGGCGGGAGCATTGTCCTGCAGGAGGAGGATACATTTGCTGATCTTGCTCCGCCTCTTGATTTTGATAGCTTCTCTTAATTTCCTCAAAAGTGAAGCATAATAGGCTCCTGTA
>NC_043005.1:43801317-43803817 GCF_006345805.1 Octopus sinensis
ACACACACACACACACGTGCATGCATACACATGCACATACACACACACACACACACTTGAAAGTATTTGAAGCTTGCAAAAATAAAGCTAACACACTACTCTTCTACATCTCAATTTAATGCTATTTACATGTGATTTATACTCATTTCTAACAGTTCCCTTCTCTTTATTATTCACACACACAGTATTTTACTAAAAAAAAAACAAAAACAAAATTATGTCTCCCTCTAACTAGTCTTTCTCTTTCTCTCTCCTCTCCCTGCTTTCTCTCACTCATTGTTTTCTATGTTTACTTTAACCATTTTAAAAAGCCTTTTTATTTTTTTTTATATATTTTTCTTATTTCCCTTGTATTCCATAATACTTTTTTACTCACCCTCTCTCTCTCTCTCTCTCTTTCCTATTTAACGTTCTCTCTTTCTCACCTTTCTCTCTTTCATTATCATGTTTCTTCTGTCATTTTCTCCTTACTCTTCTTTCTCTCCACCTCCTCCTGCCCTTGTCTGTATGCCAATCTCACTCTTTTCTTGTATTTTTTTAGCATTTGTTTTTATCTACATTTAAATTTTAAAAATTTTTTGATATATTTTTTCCAGTCTAAAGTATCATTAATTCAATTTAATTTCCTCTTCTTTTAATTATCTTTATTACATTTTTTTTTACCTTATTTTCTTTTTTCAAAATTATTTTATCTTTTGAGTTTCCCCTCTTCTGTTTTTCCTCTCCAATTTCATTATGTTTTACTGTCTTTGTATTTGCCCTTTCTTCAGATCTTTTTCATTGTTGTTGCTTTCTATATTAGTTGGTCAACATATTTGTTACTAGATGTCTGTTAGCTTGAAAATGGTGTTTCTCCATTGTACACTCATTTAGACCATTTATAACCAGTGTAATCTAGCCTTCTGCATTCTATGCTAAGTGAAATATTATTAGTTTTATTTTCTAATATGTTTTAAGATTTTGTGTGTTTAGTTAGTATAAGCTAAGTTAACACTAAACATGCATGTATATATTTATATATATATACATACACAAACATATATACATATATATATACACACATACACACACATATAAACATATACATTCATACACACACACACACACACACATATATATATACATACCTATACATATATTTATATGTATATATATATATTTATACATGTATATATACACACATGCACATACTTCTATATATATATACATAAATACTTAAATTCATATATATATGTATATACAGATATATATATAAATGTATACACACACAAAACACACACATATATACATATATGTTTATACATACCTCTATATATGTATGCGTATCTATGTATACACATATCTATAAGTTTGGGAGATTGTATCTATCTATTTATCCATGTTATATAATATATAATATATATATAATATAATATATATATTATATATATATATATATATATATATATTATTATTATATACATATACATACATATACATATACATATATATACATATACATATACATTTACATATATATATATACACATATATATATATTTCTATACACATACATACATATATACACACATGCATGCATACATATAAATCATACATATGTATATATACACACATACACACATATGCATACACACACTTACACAGAGACACACACATGCACACTGACATATATAAACACATACACACATGTACGTGTATGTATTTATATGTTTATGTATGTACGAACGTATGGCAAGTGAAGATGACATCTATCAAAAATAAACAAAAACAGCCAATAAATATATATAAATAAATAAATATATAAATAAATAAATAAATCAAAATAAACAAACAGCTAAATAAACAAACAAATGACTACATAAATAAAGGCATCAAAATGGAAAACTCCAGTAAATTAACAATTCAAATCAGTACTATTCTTTTGTCTTTCTCTTAAAGTATCTTTACCAGATTATAAAACAACATTGAAAGTATGTAAATTTTCAATTATCTTTCTCAAATATATACAAATGCTTCGTGCGGAGGTTCTTGTCACTTATTTCAAATGCTAAACCTGTGGATGTTTCTTCATACAAGGTCAATTCAATCAGCGAAATGGAATTTTAGGAATTAACTGCCATTTACTGAAATAAATAAATCAGTCTGACGATTCGATAATCGGATTGTTGTAAAAGTTAAAGTATCGGAAATCCAGTGATCTTTACTCTGATGGTTACAACAGTTCTTATATGATGTCACCCTTGCATGAGCCTCTTTAGATTGAGCAGTTGAGCTTTCTCGCAGGTAAGTATGTGTGCGTGTATGTGTATACATATATGTGTGTGTATGTGTAAGTGTGTTGCTTATGTGTGTGTATGCGCAGGAGATTTGAAACAATAATAACAATAATTTCAACAAATGTTTTAAATATATTGGATTCTTGGTCATAATGTTAGTCGCTTTCGATCATAATAAGTATAAAGGCAATTTTTCAAATTTTTTTTCTCTGTATTTTGTACAA
>NC_043005.1:43811317-43821317 GCF_006345805.1 Octopus sinensis
TATATGAGTGACTGTATAGATATGTATATTCATAAATACATTCATATACATATAATAAATATGTACGTATATATATATATATATATATATATATATATACACACACATACATATATATTATTTATATATATGTGCATATACATAAATATATACATCTATATGTATGTTTGTCTATATATACACACACACACACACACACACACATATATATACATACATGCATAATACAACATACATATATGTATTTTTGTGTATTCATGTATATAAATTTGTATGTTTGTGTGTGTGCAAATAAGTATATACATATACACATACATACACACATACATAAACACATATGCACACATACATACACACATACATAAACACATATACACACATACATGCACACACACACACACACAAATATATACATACATTCATACTAGTGTAAATGAAAGGGAATAGTCATACATGAACTTCAATATACATTTTATGCTTACATAGAAGTTATTTCCACATAAAACCATATAAACATGTATACGTGTGTGTGTATGTGTGTATATATATATATATATATATATATATATATATATATACATACATACATACACGCATATATATATATATCTGTATGTATGTATGTATGTATGTATGACAGTTGATAGATGTATATATTTTTTTAAAAATAAATATACCTCTGTAATATTTGCTGCGGTGCAATGCATAACAAATAGATTCTGGTTAAATAAGATTGTTTCAAATAGTAGTAACTGTATTTTTATGTATTTACTTTTATGTAGGTGCACACACACACACACACACAGACACACACACACACACACACACACACACACACACACACACACAATAAACATGAGCACATATGCATGAGAATGCATAAATGTGTGTGTATCCATGTAAGTTTGCATGTATATGTGTTTTATCATTGTCATCACCATCATCATTGCCACTACTGCTACCACCACTGTCATCGCCATCGTTCATCATCATGGTAGGTTTTATGTCTCCTTGTCCCATGCTGTCATGAGTTAGATGAAATATGATGAGGTAGTCTCCCTGTCACCAACCCTTTCTTTCTTCTAAGCAAGGTATATATTCATCAATTCTTTTCTGCAACAAACTGCACAATGCCAAACATGCTTCTGCAGAAGGTGGAATGATGGTACCACCTAAATGGTGTCATTGTTTTGTACTTTAAACTTGTAACCAATACCAACACAGAGATGGAAAGAAACAAACCCTGCATAAAAGACTCCCATGTACATACATATCAGATTATGAAACAGCTGTAAACATATGCAATAAACATTTGCTGTCATACATCACTTCACATATCTGTTCAGGTGAGAAACTATGATGATTTTTGGCTGATAACTGATGAAGGACGAGCACATCCATGTCTCGTTTGTGATTTCTGTGTATTCCTTTGTCGTCATTCTTAGCAATTTTCTTTACTCTTATATCTTCAATCTTTTATCTTTGTCTTGCTTCAGTCATTAGACTGCGGCCATGCTGGGGCACCACCTTCAAGAATTTTTAGCTGAATGAAACAACCCTGGTACTTTTGTTTCTTTTTAACCCCGGTACTTATTCCATTTGTCTCTTTTGATGAACCACTAAGTTACAGGGATGTAAACAAACCAACAATGAGTGTCAAGTAGTGACAGTGGAGGACAAACTCAAATACACACACACATATATATATACATACGTACGTACATACACACACACACACACATACACACACACACACACACACACCACACACACATACACACACACATATATAAGAACTTCTTTCAATATCCATTCAAAAGGTTTTGGTCAGCCCAAGAATATAGTTGAAGACATTTGCCCAAGGTGCCACACAGTAGGACTAAACATGGAACCATGTGGTTTGGCAGCAAGCTTCTTACCACACAGCCACATGAATAATTTGGTATAAAAAATTCCTTGAGCATTTGTCCAGTGTTTTCTCTCTGTTAGAGCCAAAGCAAATGTTTTCAGACAGCATATGGATTTCTTCAAATGAAGAATTGGTGATGGAAGCATCCATGAAATTATATTCTCCTGCTCCGACTTAGCAGTTGAAACACTAAAAACAATTCTAACAAATTTACCAAGAAAAAAATTACTTGCTGGATCCAGGAATATGTGAACTCTTCAGGATAATGGTTTTGATTCTGAGAGGAAGATAGTTCTTATTACAGAGTCTTTGAGCAAATATGACATTGATATTATTGCTCACAGTAAGGTGGCAAGCTAGCAGAATCATTAGCATACTGTGCAAGATATTTTGTGGCATTTCGTTTGATTTTACATCCTGAGTTCAAATTCCACTGACATCAGTTTTGCCTTTCATCCTTTTGGGGTTGATAGTATAAGTATCAGTTGAGAACTGGGGTTGATGTAATCAACTCAACAATTCCCTAAAATTGCTGGCCTTGTGCCAAAATTTAAAATCACTATTACTGCTTATAGTGAGACATGTTTTGCTATGGTAGTTCAACCAGAAGAAATAAGAACAGGCTACATAATTTTAGAGGAGGCAAAGAAGAAAAATAAAACCAGGTTATGCGGTATTGGTGATATCAGTATAATTAAAAACTACCATGGCAAAATACCTATCAATATTTCCCTAAGCTTAAATTGCATTTATCACACTAGAAGTAGATCTGAAAGAGCAGAGCTCAACATACTGAAACAGCTGGTTATGTTCTGACAATTTCACATAATGAACACCAGACATGGCAGTGTGGTAGGAAGTTTGCTCCCCAACCACAGTACTTTGGGTTCAATACCACTGTGCAAAACCATGGGCAAGTATCTTGTACTATAGCCACTGACCAACTAAAGCCTTAAGAGTAGATTTGGTAAACAGAAACTGAAAGAAGCTTGTTGTGTATATGTATAACTCTGTGTGTGTGTGTATGTGCGTGTGTGTGTGTGTGTGTATGTGCGTGTGTGTGTGTGTGTGTGTCTTTGTGTCTGTGTTTGTCCCTCACCACTACTTGAACACCAGTGTTGGTGTGTTTACATCCCTGTAAGTTAGCAGTTCAGCAAAAAGAACCGATATAGTAAGTATCAGGCCAAAAACAAAAAAAAGAATAAGTACTGAGGTTGATTCATTCAATTAAAAGTTCTTCGAAGCAGTGCCCCAGTATGGCCACATTCAAATGACTGAAACAAGTAAAAGATACAAGATATAAATTTTACTGTAAGTCCTGTCACCTCAAAATCCCTTCATAGCGACAAAGATTTCCTACATAGGGACTCTAATGTCAGGCTAGAATTTAATGCTCAAACTTGATCTGAAATAATAGCTAAACATGGTTTAGACAAAATGGATAACAATGGGCTACATCTGTTCTACTTCTATAATGAATTAAAATTTTCTGTCACAAACATACTATTCTAGCAGGCAAATAACCATAAAACAACTTGGATGCATCCTCAGTCTAAGGACTGGCATTTAATTGCTCGCATAATCACCAGAAAACAGGATAAAATAGATGTTCTTTTTACTCGTTCATTCCATATCGCTTTGCTGTCAGATCATTCATTGTTATACTATAAAGTATCCTTCAGAATTTCAGGAAAACAACGACATCAAAATATCAAAGCTTCTAGATGTATAAATGTCAAGTCACTCGAGGTTGAGGATAAGAATCTCAAACTCTCTGATAAATTAGATGCAACTCTGGTAAATGTAAATATAAGGGAAAATATCGAAGGAAGCATGAAAATATCTCAAAGAAGCAACATAAAATACCTCTACAGCCACATTGTAAACATCAAGATAGGCTCAATGAAGACAACCTTAAAGTTAAAAGTATTTCTTATATAAAATGTAGATTGTATGCAACAATTAGATGCCATAAAAAAAAAAAGAAAACCAAATGCCAAGGGAAAAAGAAGACTTATTTTGAGCTAAAACGATCAATCCAAAGTCTTTAAGACTTGTGGAACAAATATGGTAGGCACAGAAAGTGACTGAGATTCAATCTGTAGCAGACAAGAAGGATATTAGATCAGGCAAGAAAATGGTTTATGGATTACAGATTTGTAGTTCATCTACTGTCATGTCATGGCTGCAGAACATAGAAAACTACTGACTAGAAGAACAAACAAAAAAAAAAAAAAGAAAGAAAAAGAACGAGGCCTTACAACAATGGAAATACTTTGAGACTGGTTTTGAATATTGATTCATCAATTCAAAAGAATATCTTTCTACAAAGCCCAATATAGTACAACTTACATATCTCTTGAATTCAATAAATATGGTGCCAATTAAATTAACTGATTAAATTTTATCACTAACATGAAGCAACAGGAATGTTCCCAAGGGCTTTTAAGTGTGCTTTTCCATCAAACATCTTTTCAAAAACAAGGGCAATAAAATCGTGGATCATCACATCATAAACAGACAGATTACTCTTCTTGCAGCAAGAATTTACCCATAACTGTGTGTGGCTTTAAGTCATGCAGACGGATAATCAATATAATATACACTTTGAAACAGATTACAGAAAAAAACTATAGAAGAAAAATTCAGGAATTGTACTCTGTTCTTGTTGGCCTTATTAAGGCATTGACTGTGGCATCCAAGAGACTCACTGGAATGAACTACCAAAAATCCTAGGAGCTGATAACATGTTAACTGTTATTATTTGATAATATAAGAGTTGCAGCTATATCAGGAGGAGAATCATTTGAATCTTTCAATCACTGATTGGACAAAATAATAAGTCTATGTTTTGGCTTCAGTGTTGTCGGCTCTTTATTTCTTAGTTTTCCTTAACAACATTTTAAAAAACTTTTGACAAATTTGTCAGATTCAATCCTTTATCATTCAGATTACTCTGTCAGATGTAATGCTTATTTATTCACAATGTTTTGAATTTATTATTTATTATCTCAGAGTTTCAAAATTTCATTGATGTGATTGTTTATTTTTTGGAATGATATTGTAGGATAGGTATGAGAGGCCAGATTTGGCCAGTTTGAACATAAAACAGGTAGAATATTTGGGCCTGACATGGCTGGTCTAAATGTTTATAGGTTAAATTTCATATTAATGGAGATATGTTAATCACCAGATAATCATGGTAAAAATGCTTGATATTTCTCTCAAAGCATACTTTAATATCATATAAAAAGAAAGACTATTTGAATAAAAGAGAGGATAGTCAAAGCTAATATATCTTTGGTGAGAACCCTACTTGGTTAGAGTTTAATTAGTGTTAAATATTAATAACCTAAACATCTTTCACCGGTTCTTACTGAAGCATTGTACCATTATATACTTGTAGAAGTGAGGCGAATGTCCTTGTGGATAAAGTAATGATTATTGGGTGATCATAGGGTTGTTTGTTTAAGTCTACTCCTGACATTTCATTGTGTTTATTCTGCATTGCCTAAGTTTGTCTCACCATAGAGAATTTATTTATATTTCGGGTTATTTGGGAATGTTCCATTACAGGGTTGAGTCCTTGCTGCAGTGCTGTAGCTTGAGTGCTTCAATGATCCTGAGAACTCTGCCAACAGAGTACAAGCTCCTGGTAAGGTTCCCTCTCCCCACCCTGTGTTGGACAGGTCACAAAATAGTGGACAAACCAACATGTACTACTTTTTCCTGGGGCTAAAAATGGCTTTCTGTTAGGTAAACATTGCTAGTTAGAAAAAGAAAAATTACAAAAGCATTAATGACAATTCAAAACCAACATTTTTTTCTTCCTATTATTTTTAACAAATTATGATAGGCAGTGCTCCAGTATGGCTGCATTCCAATGACTGAAACCAGTAAAAGAATAAAATAATTCTAATCTATTTAATTTAATGTAGTTGCTCTGTATTTCATATTAATTTTCATTCCACATTTGTCTTTTTTACTTGATTGGCTAATTCAATTATTGGCTTGGTTACAAAGCATCCACATTAGTGTAGTTCTCGCCTATTGGATATGTGTAGATATATATCTCTCTTTGAGAGGGGAGACAGAATGAAGAGAGTGAAAGAGAGTGAGAAAATAATTTTTAGGATTAGTATTTTTTATTCTTAGTAAGTATTCCTTTGTTAAATGATGCCAAACATTAGCAGAGGTGAACTAGATAAGTTGTTTAACAATAATTTCATGAATGATGAAATTATAATGACTACACACTTTTCCTTGTGTTTCAGGAAAGAGGACTTTGTTCTGTATACATTCACCTAACCTAAAAGATTAAATACCAAATATTCAGTAAGTGCTGCCTGAAATATCTTGGCATTCTATCCAAGGATACATTTCTTTCTCATGGAACCTGAAACTAGCAGCTGGATATATCTTCCTGTGCAATTCAAAGATATATAAAATCAAACACTTAAGTTCATGTTGGTCAAGAATCTATGGTGAAGACAGCCAAACGGCTTTAATTGGAGATATCTGGTGTAGCCTCTGATTATATTTGAACTTATGTATGTATGTATGTATGTATGTATGTATGTATGTATGTATGTATGTATGTATGTATGTATGTGTGTTTGTGTGTGTGTGTGTGTGTGTGTGTGTGTGCATGTATAGTATTTGTGATGGTGCCATGTAAAAAGCACCCTGTACACTCTGTAAAGTGATTGGTATTAGAATGGGCATCAAGCTGCAGAAACCATGCCAAAACAGACCATGGAATCTGATGTGGCTCCTGGCCTTGCCAGCTGCTGCCAAACCATTCAACTCGTGCCAGGCTGAAAAATGGAGTTAAATGATGATGATGATGATGATGATGATGACGACGACGACGACAACGACAATGATGATGATGATGATGCTTGCTGTTGCTCTGTTTTGATTCTTCTTTTAGGGAAAGAAGAGATGGCAGTGAGTTTCTGTGTTATGAGTCTGTAATTGTATGAACAAATTTGCTCATACACCTTCCTCTGTACATGCTTTGTGTGTGTGTGTGTGTGTGTCCACACACATATGTGCATGTGTTTGTGCCTGCTTCTGTGTGTATATGCATGTATGTGTACATGTATGTGCTCCTGTTTGTCTGTGTCATATTTTTCAAGCAGATAAGAACTAATAACTATTTGTGTCATCAACTTTTTTTGCTGATTCAGACATTGATAAACTTTCATCAGATGAGCTAATTAATGGGATTAATAATATGTTCAGTTAGTTCTAAAGGAATTTATATTTCTTTTATTAATCATTCTGATTAAAACAGTTAACATGAGACAAAGCTAAGCAACAGAGGGGGCCTCTACATGGCTACTCAAACTACAAAGAATATTAGCAAAGATTACATCAAGTTATACCATCATCATCGTCATCGTTGTTGTCATCATTGTTCTTGTTGTTATTGTTGTTGTTGCTGTCATCGTTTTTGTCATTGTCGTCGTTATCATTGTCATCATCATCTTCATCATCATCATCATCGACATCTAACATCCACTTTTCCATGCCTGCAAGAATTGAACAGAGTTTATTTGAGGCAGATTTTCAGTGAGTTTGATGCCCTTTCTTTGACCAACCATCACCTATTTGCAAGCGGAGTAATAATTTCCACCTGGCCATACATGTTCTCATGGCATATAGGAAATAAATGACACTGCTTGTATGACAGTGATGCTCATTTACAACAAATTTGAGACATCAAGACAGAAAGACTCAAACACACACACATATACATACATAGATATATATATACATATATATATATATATATATATATATATATATATATATATATATATATATATATATATATATGTATGTGTATATATACATACACTAGCTTAAAAGCCAGCATATTGGGTAGCTTTTAAGCTAGCTCCTGAGGAGGGCTCTTCATTGGGCCTTGGGCCCAACAATGACACTTCATGCATTGAGTACATATTGAATTTTATTAAACTTGACCGATATTTTTCAAGCAATGAACAATTTTCATCAAAACAATGATATAATTTGTTGACTTGGAACTTATTGCAAAACTGCAGGATAAACAACATTTTTTTGTTTTCCCATTCGTGGGGGTCAGTACAATTTTTTTTGTGTCTGACCTCTTTCTTTCTTTCTTTCTCTTTCTCTCATTCTGTTAATTGTTTTCAACCATCACCATCACCAGTACCACCACCATCACTACCACAACTGTCATACACACACTGTTCAGATTTCTGACGCCACCACCTTTGACTTCACTGCTTTCCCCTCCACCACCATCATCCCCATCACCTCCGCCTCTATCACAACTATGGCTCATACTATCACCCCATTACTATCACAACTATGGCTCATACTATCACCCCATTACTATCACAACTGTCAGTCTATTACTGTCTCTACGCCTACCGTTACTCTCACCCCAACATGAGCAATAGTAGAAGTGTCAATGAATAGAGAGAGAGGTGGGGGTCGAAGTGTGACACACTGACACACAGAAATTAGTTTTCACATTTATTATATTAGATATATATATATATATATATATATATATATTATATATATATATACACATACACACACACACACACACACACACATATATACAAACACACACAACGGGCTTCTTTCAGTTTCTATCAACCAAATCCACACAAAAACTTTAGTTAACTTCAGGTTATAGTAGAAGACACTTTTCCAAGGTACCACTCAGTGGGGACTGAACCTGGAACAATGTGGTAGGTAAGCAAACATCTTACCACACAACCACACCTAACACAGACAAAGCAGTGCATATGTGATAATGACATCCTAGTCGATTGTGTCTGAATAATGGAGGCAGCTTTAATATGCAAGCATATTCGAGGATTATCAGTTGCTGTTGGTCATTGGCAATCATGATTGGCTTCATAATTATTCAACCATTATTCTCTATGCACGTTTTTTTATCAAAGTGTGTATCTACTTAATCATAAAGAATTCACTCATTGTTAGTGTTTGCAAGCGACAAGAAATAATCTTTCAGGAAGCCACAACTGCATTGCGACAGCAAGATTAGATCAAGGTGGTACTCTGTGCTGTGATTGGTCAATTGTAAGATACTGAGGAGTGCAGTATAGACTAGCTTTCTCTCCAGCAGAATGATTCTTTTCTCATCTATTTTATGTCAGAGAGTCACCTAAATGACATATGACCAAAGGCATTCTAACTTTGATGATCCAGTGACAAAGGTAATGTGTCAAAAACATGTCATTCAAGCTTATGACATCTTTCTCTCTCTCTCTCTCTCTCTTCTCTTTCTCTTTCTCTTTCTCTCTCTCTTTCTCTTTCTCTTTCTCTCTCTCTCTTTCTCTTTCTCTTTCTCGCTTTCTCTCTCTCGGTTAATACCAATGTCCGAAAATACTTAAGATAATAAGTCAAAGGAATGAGAGAATAACAATACATAAACTGGAATTGAACCTACATTATATTATTAGTTGGACTGGAGCTTGCCACCACTTAAAATTGCTAGTAACTGTTCCTTCTTAACTCAGTCTATGGAACTCTTGAACTGGTGTTATATGATAACTGCTTCAGTTTAGAATGAATTTATATTATATGGAGGTTATAGCACTAAGCAATGATGGGTATGATTACAAACTAGTTACCATTTCAAATATGCTTAAGACATATTTGAACCTGTAAGAAAGCCATTTATTCTAGTTTGTCATGGAGAAAATTTCTTGCTGTAGACAGATAAGTATATTTACACTGAATCAACTCACAATACCTCTGTGAGAAATTTTTTCCATGACTGTGAGAAATTTTTTCCCTGACAAAATACAATGAATGGCTTTCTTATGAGTTCGAATATGTCTCAAAGCATGTTTGAATTGGTAACAAGTTTATATTAGTACACATTACTGCTTAATACTGTCACCCTGCATATCTTATGTATGGTGAGCCACTGAATAGCACAATCAGTCATTGAACAATAACAAGAATAACAAAAGAGGGACTTGTCTCTTGTGTCAGTTTGCAGTATCTGCCTTTCCAGCCTCTGTTGCTGAAGAGGAGATGATCACTTTGAAATACATG
>NC_043005.1:43826317-43901317 GCF_006345805.1 Octopus sinensis
AACAAATGCACAAACACACACACTGACAGACACATATATGCTCATATAGAAAATGTGATGTGATGGTGGCATAAAATTTCTTTTATGATAGTTGACTTTTAGAAAGATTACAATGTAAAATTTTTGTAATGTAAATATGTAAATGAAAATAAAGTTTATTTGGTAGCTGAAAGATTACTGAATTTTTTGGTACCCCATACATCAAGATTGTAGAGTCACATGGCTTAGTGGTTAGAGCAGTGGACTTGCAATCGAGGGATCATGGGTTTGAATCTCAGACCGAGCTATGTGTGTTTATGACTGAAACACCTAAGCTCTACACAGTTCAAGCAGAAGGTAATGCCAAACTTCTGCTGACTCTTTCACCACAACTTTCTCTCACTCTTTCCTCCTGCATCAAGCAGCTCACCTGCGACAGACTGGCGTCCCATCCAGGTGGGGAACCTATATGCCAAGGAAACTGGGAAACTGGCCCTTATGAACCAGGTATGGTTTGTGAAGGAACAAACATAATATATGTCAAATTCCGAATGCATAAGGAACATATGCACACACACACATGCACACCCACACACACACACACACACACACACACATACATACACACACACACACATACACACACACACACACACACACACACACACACACACACACACACACACACACACACACACACACACACAAACTCTGCTTTACATATATATATTAGCAAAATGTCCCCCGTCCAATGGACGGTGCTGAATCATATCTGCTGAATAAAAAGCAATCAGTGTTTTCTTTTCATTAAAAAGTAATTAAGCATGCCTTTATTTCAATAAAATTTTGGGTTTTGTTAAATGAAGTTAAGGCAAAAAAAAAACTTCTTGAGAAACCAAATAGTCTTTCCTTCCTTCATACCAAGTTTGAAGAAAATATTTCTTTTGCATCTTACTTTTTTGGTCTCTTAAATATACTGCATTTTGAGGCATTATTTCAAGCCAGCCAGCTTTCTTTGCGCAAACTGCACATGCATTTTTCTCTATGCGTAGTATTGATCGCAACAGCTAATGTACTTATGCATACAAATGCATGTTCCCACAGCTTTATCGATTGCATTCCCACCTGGAATCGATTTTTGTAATTTTTTCAAGACTTATACATGCCCTGATACCGTCGGTATCTACATACCAAATTTGAGCGCAATCAGATGGAGGATGCCTGAGATCCTAGAAGACACACACACAGACAGACAGAACAGATTTTATATAATAGATGATTACAATGTTCATGTTCCTCCCTTTTATTCAGACAGATGGGTGACAGTAATAGATTGGAAAAGTTGTTACATCAGGTAATTACAAATAACTTTTACCTGACAGAAACCTGGGTTACTGCTAATATAACAACTCTAAATAATAGTGAAGTGATTTTTATTGTAACTTCGTATTTCAAATAAGACATTCTTGGCTAGAGGGCCATGATTTCAAATACAACGTTAAATACTACTTTATGTACCTCAGGCAAGTGTCACTTGATTTACCTGGGCAAAGGTTTAATCTTTAAATAAGGTATTGTCACACTGATAAGGGGTTCTTAATCTTTGCGACTGAGGATCAAATAAAAATGAAGTTACTGCTTTTCTTTGCCTAAAATGTTTTAAATGAAAATATATTTTAAAAAATTGAGAAGAAACATATTTCAACTATTAATTATCTTGTTTAATTAACCATAATTAGGTGTAACAAAATTTCCGATAACATGTTTCTGAAAATAGATTTTCTAAAGCCTTAAACCCTTTAACTTTCAGATTACTCTTTCAAATGAAATGCTTATTTATTTACATTGGCTTGAATTAACCATCCACTATCTTGTTGCTTCAGAATATGACATTGTAGGGTAGGTGTGAGAGGCCGGATCTGGTCAGTTTGAACATATAAGAGGTAGAATATTTTGGCTGAATATGGTCGGTTTAGATGCTAAAGGGTTAAACTATGTTAGTATTCAGATTTCTTTGTCAAATGTAATACTTATTTATTCACATTGTTTTGAACTAATCATATATTATCTCATAGTGTCAAACATTTTAATGATGTGATTTTGTTTTATTTTTAAAATGACATTGTAGGGTAGATGTGAAAGACAGGATATGGTGAGTTTGAACATAAAAAATCATCATCATTTAACAACTATTGCAGATCACAAGTTACTGTTAGAGTCAGTGAGGGAAATAGATTTTAGGGATTAGGTATATGCTAAGGTCTTTGAGGCTGGGGTTGGAAATGAGTGGGGATTTGACTCTATAACTCCACAACCTCTTGGGAGCAGAGAAATAGGTGAATGCCATTTCCCTTCTAACCTACATCATTTCCATCACTGGCAATGGTACACCACTTAAGAATCTCTGGTATTGAGACTACAGGACAGTGCTGTCTTAAGGCATAGCCACACGAAGCTGTTGCCCAGGAGCCCTCAGGGACCTAGGAGTTGAATTCATATCTATGTATGCTGTGGCTTACTGTCAATAAATAAATAAATGTTACAGGACTCAGTAGATTGATTGCTTGAGGGCTTACAAATGTTGCTAAGAGGGCCTTGCTACTGGTTGATGAATGAAATCCAACTACAGCCATGGTAGTCGTTTCTTAAGCAAGATATTTAGCTTTTCTAGCAATGCTCAAATTCTATATTAAGAAATCATTTTTCGTCACATAGGCATGTAATTTCATATAATTTAAAGACAATTCAAGAGCAATATTGTAGCAGTCAGGTTTTTTTAAAGAATATAGCTTTTGTTTATCCCATTTCCAATCTTCTGAGTTCATAAGTTATATTACTAAAATATAGTTAATCCATCAGATAATAGAACCCTCTTCACAAACTCCAATTCATTCAAAATTTATTTCTGTATGATTTCTGCTACACCATATGCATGTGGGCATATGGCGTAGTGGTTAAGAGTGCGAGCTACTGACCCCAAGATTCCAAGATTGATCTCAGGCAGTGACCTGTATCATTTCATTTTATCTAGTTTCAGCTCATGAGCTGTGGCCATGCTGGGGAACCACCATTCGGTCTTGCTACATGATTTTACTTCACGAATGCTTTTTAGCAATTGACATTTGGTGCATGAGAGAGTTTGATGCAGCTGCCCTCATCTGAACCTCCTGCCATGAAGTTGGTTCATCTGGGACACCTGACAGGAAGAGGTCCAGCTTTATTTTTAAAATATGATAATAATAATAATAATAATAATAATATAATAATAATAATAATAACATCGAAAAATATCTTAGGAATGAGAACCCAGGTTCGAAATTTCCCCCAAGACACGTGATGAAGGCTGGAGGGTATATCAGCTGAAACATGTTAACAACAAACAAGATGATGACAAATATTTATCAAATGTAAATAATGTAAATAATGTACATAATTCCTCATCTCTTAAATATAGAACCTGATACACAGATAGACAGAAAGAAAGAAAGAAAGAAAGATAGATAGATAGATAGATAGATAGATAGATAGATAGATAGATAGATAGATAGATAGATAGATAGATAGATAGATAGATGAAACAGGTAGTTGGACAATGTAAGAAATTACAACAGATAAATAAAAATTCAAAAGGTGGGAGACAAAATGTGAATATATAAAATGAATGGACATGAAATGCTGCACACAGTGAATTGTACACAAAAAAGAAAAAGAAGAGAAGAAAAGTAGAGTGATGTTTCGGTTGAACCCTTTGTTGAAGTAGAGGATGAAAAAAATAAACCAGAGAAAGCAAAACAAGAAATGATAGTTGTTTAAAGCACGAGTGCCTCTCTCTGGTATATCTTGTAGAATATATATATATTTATATATATATATATATATAATTAAATATATATATGTATGTATAATTAAATATATATGTATGTATATATATATATATATATATACACATATATATATATACATGTATATACATATAATTAAATATATATATATAATTAAAATAATGGGTTTTTTCTTGAGAACATACTCTTTGTGGTAAGGCGATATGACGTCTATCTCTAGCGCATAGGAATCCACTTTAGTGGTCATTCCTCTTATTAATTGTAATATACATATATATATATATATATATATATATATATATATATATACACACACAGACACATATATGTATATACATACATACATATTTGTGCATGTGTTTGTGCATGTGTTCATGCATGTGTGTGTGCATTTTTGTGTGTGTGTGTGTTTGTAGAATACATGTGTGTGTGTGTGTGTGTGCATATGTTTGTATGTGTATGTGGGTGTGAGTATAGAATATATATGTGCACACGTCTGCATGTGTGGGAGTATGTGTGTGTTTGCATGAGTGTGTCTGTCTGTCTGTCTGTCTGGCTAGCTGCCTGCCTGCCTGCCGGTGTGCTGTGTGTGTGTGTATGTGTGTGTGTGTGAGTTCAGATTTACAGACATGATGTGTAGAGAATATATCTTGTTTAAATTATATAATTGTTAAATTAACAGTGACCTGGATTTCTGCCGAGTGAAAGCTGTTTGAAATTAGCTGAGGTTACGCCTTTCCAGTCTACCACTGTCACCCATCTGTCTAAAACATGAAAAAAAAACATAAGGAAAAACGATACATTAGACATTGTAGTCATATATATATGTGTGTGTATACACACACACACACACACACACATACACACACACACACACACACATACACACACGCATGCACACACATGCACACACACACACACACACACACATACACACATATATTAAGCCTGAAAAACAGGCAGGTCGGTCACAGTTGGAATGATCTGGTTCATAGGCTTACTCAGTCGGAGCTAGCCTGGGGTTAAATAACAACAACTGCTATATCTGTGAGAAGGGATAAATGAAAGAAGTATACGTATGCATGTGCACACACACACACACACACATACATGCATGCACGCACAAACACACACACACACACACACACACACACCACACTCATACATTCATTTAATAAATTTGCAAACACTTTAGGAGTTACTCTTGGGCTTCAAGTGATGTGTGTGTGTCTATGTTTATGGGTGTGTGTGAGTATATATGTTTGTGTGCGTGTGTGTGTGTGCATGCATGCATGCATGTGTGTTTAGGCACAATACACATAATAAACTTTTATATTTTCCCCAAAAAAATATATACTCCTTTACTCTTTACTCTTTTACTTGTTTCAGTCATTTGACTGAGGCCATGCTGGAGCACCGCCTTTAATCGAGCAACTCGACCCCGGGACTTATTCTTTTTGTAAGCTCAGTACTTATTCTATCGGTCTCTTTTGCCGAACCGCTAAGTAACGGGGACATAAACACACCAGCATCGGTTGTCAAGCAATGCTAGGTGGACAAACACAGACACACAAACAAACACATACTTATATATATATACATATATACGACAGGCTTCTTTCAGTTTCCATCTACCAAATCCACTCACAAGGCATTGGTTGGCCCGGAGCTATAGCAGAAGACACTTGCCCAAGATGCCATGCAGTGGGACTGAACCCGGAACCATGTAGTTGGTTAGCAAGCTACCTACCACACAGCCACTCCTGTATATATATATATATATATATATATATTATATATATATATATATATATAATATATATATATATATATATGCTCTTTTGCTCTTTTACTTCTTTCAATCATTTGACTGTGGCCATGCTGGAGCACCACTTTTAGTTGAGCAAATCGACTCCAGGACTTATTCTTTGTAAGCCCAGTACCTATTCTATTGGTCTCTTTTGCCGAACCACTAAGTTACGGGGACGTAAACACACCAGCATCAGTTGTCAAGCGATGTGGGGGGGGGTGACAAACACAAACACACAAACATACACACACACACACACACACACACACACACGTGTGTGCATATGCACACACACATATGCACAACACACCCAATCACATAAAAACACACATATACATGCATAGATATTCTGCAGATTTGTGATTAAGGCCTGCTCATTCCATCTTCTTTTATTAATTTATATATACACTAGCAGTATCGCCCGGCGTTGCTCGGGTTTGTAAGGGAAATAACTATATAAGCATTTTTAGAGAGTTATAGCCAAAAAATAGCAAAAAAATGCATTAAAAATAGAAAAAAATTATGGTAAATTTTTTTTTAAATCGTTGACTCATCGTAGACATTTTTAGAGAGTTACTTCCCTTATATAATAGCGAAAAAATGCATTAAAATGGAAAAAAATGATGGTAAATTTTTTTTAAATCGTAGACTCATCGTAGACACGTGCTAATACCCAGAAGGGTTCGATATGAATCACGACTATAAGATACCCGGTTTTGGTTAAACTGCACCGCAAAATGTGGGAGTAGTTAGGAATCTAAATCGTTGGAGACAGACACACAACCTCTCTTTTATATATAAAGATATACATGTGTGTGTGCATGTGTGTACATATAGATACACATACATGCATGCATGCATACATACATACATACATACATACATGCATACATGTAGGCATACATATATTTATTATATACATGCATTTGTGCACTCTGTCGGCTTGATATCATGTGGTGATTGCATCACCATCATCTGGGTGGTGTTGTTTGGTTCCAGTCTTCCATGACAAGTATGCCTGGACAAATGAAAATATTGCCTTACCAGGAAACAGATAAGGTATGGGCACATAAAGTGCATCAGGCCACAGAAAAATCAGCATTAACAAAATTTCATCTCCTGATTCTGACACACGTCTTGCATGGTAGCAAGATATGGGTCTTGATTGCAGTTGATGTGTGAAGACTAGAAAGTCATTAACCTGGCATGCTCTGTTGAATACAGAATGTGAGTATGAGTGAACAGCAAAGGATAAATTAGGCATAAGGGGTGGTGAGAATGAAAGAATGAAGATAGTCTGCCCGCATAGCTCAGTCGGTAGTGCATTAGACTTTTATAGGTCAACCTTAGAAGTAATCTGAGGGTCGCAGGTTCGAGTCCCTCTGCGAGCGTATGATCTTTTTTTAGGTGTAGGTGTAGCTGGGTGGTAAGTAGTTTGCTTAAGAACCACATGGCTCCAGGTTCAGTCCCACTTCATGGCACATTGGGCAAGTGTCTTCTACTATAGCCTTGGGCCAACAAAAGCCTTGTGAGTGGATTTGATAGACGGAAACTGAAAGAAACCCATCGTATATATGTATGTACATATATATATATATATATATATATATGTGTGTGTGTGTGTGTGTGTGTGTGTGTATGTGTGTGTATATGTTTTGTGTGTCTGTGTTTGTCCCCCCAACATCGTTTGACAACTGATGATGGTGTGTTTACATCCCCATAACTTAGTGGTTTGGCAAAAGACACCAATAGAATAAGTACTAGGCTTACAAAGAATAAGTCCTGGGGTCGATTTGCTTGACCAAAAAAAAAGAGCAGTGCTCCAGCATGGCCACAGTCACATGACTGAAACAAGTAAAAGAGATAAAAGAAAAAAGAGATAGTACTGGTCTGGACATGCAATACATATGGATGAGTACAGCTAAATAAAAGTGTGCTAACACTCCATATGGATGAAAACTGTGAAAAAGGGAGAATCAGAAAAACTTAAGACGAAACAAGTGAAGACTGATCTCGGGACATTGAACTCCACAGAAGAAATGACGAAAGAGTGGAATGATTAATGGCAATATGAGTTGCTGAAGAAGACTTGCCCATCTCTTGAAACTAAATCTGGAAGTGCAAAATTAATATTGGGTTGGCCAAAAGTTTGTCTGCTTTTTTAAGGGAAAATAAAATACAAATTTTATTGTTGCCATTGTTGCTGTTGTCAGCAGATATGGTGACAATAATGGTAGAGGTAATGGTGCTGGAAACAGCAACACTTCAAACAGCAGAGACAATAATACCAACCGTTGCAATAGCAGCAACAGCACCAATCTTGTGGCTGGAAATGGCTGCTATGTTAGCAACAGCGGAACCACAAGAATCACGTCCAGGAATATCAATACCAGCAGCAACTCCAGCTACAATGATGACAACATCAGATCTGGAGTTAATGAAATAAATATTGGCATTGGTAGCACATCCAATACATAACACACAAAAATATGTTGGTTCAACCACGCCCCCATTTAAGCAACATCTGAACAATCCCAAGTTCTCTTTTAGGATACCAGAAAAGTGCAACTTCACATCCCTGGCCAGTCACATAAGGCACTTAAAAGAGAAAAATAGGAAGGAACCCCATACATAATTAAATGGAAGCTCTTTGGACAACCAGGGTTTAAATAAACAGGAGCAAATGATGTAAGCTTTACTTGGCTGAGAGGACAAGAATCCTAAAAAACTCACTTGACTCAGGAACCTTTTTAAGCTCCACGAAAGAAGTATTCAGTCAATGCCCTCATCTAAAGCATTTCCTACTTCAGACTTGGAATTCCCCATTTCTAGAATAATCCCACCATAGCTCTTTCAAATATCACCATGGTCAGAGCCGATGCAAGGGAATAACTCTGTCACACTAATCCTATCCTGCCTACAAAATTCTTTGTTTACAAAACCAACTGATTGTTAAGCATTTCTTCCTCTAGTTGTTGAGAGGTTATGCACCTTCAGCCATTTGAGTCTGGTGTATCGATTATACTGCTAAGTGCTTTATAGCTGCAAAACCAATGGTCACTCGATTACCAGCCATAAATTTTAACTTCTTAAAAAATATATTACTGCTCTAATGCTTTAGAGTATACCCCTTTTTGGGATATATGAACTACTGCCAATATAATATATGTGTGCATATATATAAATATATATATATATATATATCCTCCATTTTCTTATTTGCTACATATATATATAAGCAATGTAAAGAATCAACTTCAAATTGTATAAACATCCCACAAAACTTAAATCTAGACCAATTGTAACAAGTCTGAACTGTGAAACCTACAAGCTCAGTAATTTTTTTAGATATATTACTAAAAAGAAAACATATTTTAAAATAAATACCAAGTCTTGTAAGGGACACCCTCGACCTGTTAAACCACCTCTCTAAAACTGTTAACAAAGAAACCATTATTGTATCATTTGATGTAGTAAACCTCTATACCATGATCCCACACCAATATTGACAAGAGGTAATGGGTTTCTGGCTAAAAAATTCCTTCATGAAAATCCCAGACAGAATTTTAAAATTTTTCATCACCGAAGGACTAAAGTTCATCTTTGAAAACAACTTTTTTGAGTTTAATGACAATATTTACAAATATCTGGGACTGCAATGGGAACAAAAGTCACTCCAATGTACACTTATTTAGTCATGGAATACGTAGAAGTCCAGATATATGAACAATGTAAATTAAAATATTGTCTGGACTTCCATAAATATTTACTAGAAAACTGGAAACATTACTTAGATGACTGCCTAATTTTGTGGATGCACATATTTAACCAAATTATTGATTTCAAAAACCTAATTAACAGCGTAAACAGTAGTATTAACTTCACCATGAAATACGGTGAAACACAACTACCATTCCTGGACATTCTAATTATCAAATTTGACAAAAAATTTTGAAACAGACATTCATTACAAACTAACAGGATCTAAACAACACCTGCTGTTCTCATGCAATCCCAAATACACAAAGACTAATATTCGTTTTAATTGAGCAAGAAGAATCTGCACAATTATTTCAAATGTTGAAACTTGTAATAAAAGACTTCAGGAATTGAAACAAATACTATTCAGGAGAAAATATCCATCAATGTTGATAGACACTGGAATAGAGTGTGCCAAAGCAATAGATATTCAAGAATTGTGAAAAACAAAAAAGAGTTCAGATTCACTCAATACTCTACTCTTTATTACAATACACAACCCCCAAAACACTGATGTTTCCAATATTATCCACTAGAACGTTCCACTCCTGAGATAAAACTAGAACGTTCCACTCCTGAGATAAAACTCGAAATACACAAAATAATAAAAAGCAAAAAACAATCAAAATCCCTCAAGAAACTGCTCCCCAGTGCTAAATTACCCTCCATAAACCCTGCACCAACAGTCAAAAAGTGTGGCCACCCTAATTATAGAGTTACAACAACCTCATTGAAGTTAATAAATATATATTTAAACCAGGACAGATTTTTACCATAAAAAATTATTTTACCTGTTAATTAAAAAATTTAATATATGCAATTAAATATAAAAGATGTAATGCGGATTACATAGGTGAAACAAAACTCACTCTTAGAAATAAACTAACTATTCATAGAAAACTAATACAAGACTCTAGTATTAGACAGATACCACTAAGTGGACACATAGACATATGTGCAAAAAATAAATCTCCCAAATTCCAAGCCTTTCTACTTTGCTTTGTTCAGCTGATACCACAGACCAAGTAAAGATAAACAAAGAAAATATATTCACAAAAAATCAAGCTAAGACCAAATAAACTCTAACAAACTACATTCATGAAAAACATTTTTACACAAACTCACTCTACTCTTTTACTTGTTTCAGTCATTTGACTATGGCCATGCTGGAGCACCGCCTTTAGTCAAGCAAATCGACCCCAGGAATTATTCTTTGTAAGCCTAGTACTTATTCTATTGGTGTCTTTTGCCGAACCACTAAGTTACGGGGGATGTAAACACACCAGCATCAGTTGTGTTTACATTATTAGTAATTTTAGAAATCTTTGTAAGTTCCCCACAACGTCCTTGAGTTAATATCATGTGACTATATTTTTTGTGCTGAAAACCCAGGTTAGCATGGCTGAGTGAACATGTCCAGTGATGGTCCCAAAATAAGGCTCTCTTAATTTAATGTGCATCGGTTGTCAAGCGATGCTAGGGGGGACAAACACAGACACACAAATATATACACACACATACATATATGCGACGGGCTTCTTTCAGTTTCCACCTACCAAATCCACTCACAAGGCTTTGGTCGGCCTGAGGCTATAGTAGAAGACACTTGCCCAAGGTGCCACGCAGTGGGACTGAACCCGGAACCATGTGGTTCGTAAGCAAGTTACTTACCACACCACCACTCCTACGCCTATACTACTTGACATGTTGAATTTATTCAGTTAACAACCTCAACTTTGGACACAATCATAACTTTTCCCCTTAAGACACTAACACACAAACTTAGTGGAGAACAAAATTTGATGCCTGCAAACATAGACACAAACCATAAGTATTTGCCCACTGGGCTACATAGAAGAAAACCTTCTCTCCACTCTATCACTTAGCAGATAAAATTTAGAGAGCCTTATTTTGGGACCATCACTGGACATGTTCACTCAACCATGATTACCTGGGTTTTCAGCACAAAAAATATGATCACGTGATATAAACACAAGGACATAGTGGGGGAACTTACAAAAATTTCTAAAATTACTAATAATGTGATCTTCTTCTACTATAGTTGACAGATATAAATTCAGACGGCCCTGATTGTCAGGGATTGTCATTAGACATATCCATTCAACCATGACAGCTTTAACTAACACCCTCAAACATACTGTCACATGACATTGAAGAACTGACATAGTGGAGAACTTACAAAAATTTCTAAACTTGGTCACGTGATCATCCTTCACCAATCAAAACATAACTAAAACAGATAATAATCTGAGCCATGTCCTCTCTATAAAAACAAGATAATTTTTGAATTCCAATCAGAAGCAAGACAACTGCAATACAGCTCCATGTCTTTCTATCTCAACTTTTGAAAATCAGAGAAATTCTTTAAAATTTTTTAAAATTAAAAATCTACACAAATCCCATTGCATTTTCAAATTCTTTTTACTATATATCTATCTGTATGGCATATAATAACTTTGTTTTCTATATCTATATCTATATCTATGTTTATATATATATACCGGAGTAAACACATAAATGTGAAACAAGGTGGAAAAAAGAGTACTCAAATACCAGTGGTAGAGTAATATGCTTTATTTAAAGCAGCAGAAAATTCAACTGCTGCTTTTCTGCTGCTTTAAATAAAGTTTATATATATATATATATATATATATATATATATATATATATGTGTGGCAGGGGTGGAGGTATATTTTACCTTTTATCTTTTACTTGTTTCAGTCATTTAATTGTGGCAATGCTGGGGCACCACATTGAAGGGTTTTAGTTGAACAAATCAACCCCAGGACTTTTCTTTTTGAAGTCTAGTACTTATTCTATATTTTTCTTTTTTGCTGAACCACTAAGTTACGGGGAGGTAAACACATAAACAATGCTCGTATATATATGTTTATATATATATATATATATATATATATATATATGACAGGCCTCTTTTAGTCTCTGTCCGTCCACCAAATCCACTCACAAGGCTTTTGTTGGCCCGAGGCTATATTAGAAAACACTTGTCCAAGATGCCATGCAATGGGAATGAACCTGGAGCTATATGGCTAGGAAGCAAGCTTCTTACCACAAGTCATGCCAGTACCTGTATATGCATATATGTACCTGTATATGCATATATGTACCTGTATATGTATATATATATGCATATATATATATATATAATATATATATATATATATATACATATATGTATGTATGTATATACCCACATATATACACATATATATGTTGACACAAGGCCAAGGATTTTGGGTGAGTCAATTATATTGACCTCCAATACTTCTGATCTTAATAATTATTATTGCTTTTCTTTTCATCTTATGATTGTTTTTTTTTTTTTTTGTCATATCTATTATCAACAGAGAATGACTGTGGGAGTGGATGATAGACTTTTATTTATTACTAACATTACTCTTAGTTACGAGAACTATCATTGTCAAACTGTGCATTTGTGTTTGCGTGTATATGAGAGACAGACAGACAGACAGATAGACAAACAGACAGACAGACAGGCAGACAGACTGACAAACAGACAGAGGAGTTCATGTACATGCATGAGTTAGATTGTATATGTGTGTATAAATGAAGACAAAGTAAGACAAAGACAAAGTATGTATGTGAGAGAGAGAGAGAGAGAGAGACAGACAGACAGACAGACAGACAGAGAGAATATGAGAGAGTGAAAAAGAGAGAGTGTGTGTGTGTATGTGTGAGTACATATGTGTATATGTCTACACACACATGTGTGTATGTGATTATCTGACTATTTTTCAATATATTCAATTTGTCATTCAGTTTTTTTTTGTTTTTTTTTAACATTCTATCTCTATTTGTTTACATATAAACAAACAAACACCAGAGATTTGAAAGACATGACTGCTTCCCAAACGTAGATTTTTGTGTAATTCTTGGGTCAGAGGATTTTCTGGTAAACTTTTGACATTTTGATTCATATCCATTTTTCCTTTACCCTATTACTGCTACAGACACTTGAATTTAAACCGATTGACATTTGTTTCCATTCTTCACATCCTTTACTAATTCTGTTTCTATTTCTTTGTGTTGATCAACCTATTTCTTTGATTGATATGTAGCAATTTACAAGGCATGACATATAAATCATTGTCTACAATTTACTTTTATGGCATTTTATAAGTTTCCATATCTATTGTTTGCCTTGGTATTTCCTACTGCAATCTTGCAATCTATACATTTCTCTCATACCTTACAGGTTTGAAATTATACAAGTCATGCATAGAATAAGGAACAGGCAAGGTTGTGTGGTAAGAAGCTTACTTCCCAACCATATGCTTCCAGGTTCAGTCCCACACTGTGTAGCACCTTAGGCAAGTGTCTTCTACTATAGCCTCAGGCTGACAAAGGCCTTATGAGTGGATTTGGTATACAGAAACTAAAAGAAGCCCATCGTATATATATATATCATTATCATCATCATCGCTTAACGTCCACTTTCCATGCTAGCATGGGTTGGATGATTTGACTGAGGTCTGGCGAATCAGATGGCTGCACCAGACACCAATCTGATCTAGCAGAGTTTCTACAGCTGGATTCCCTTCCTAATGCCAACCACTCTGAGAGTGTAGTGGGTGCTTTTACATGCCACTGGCACGAGGGCCAGTCAGGCAGTACTGGCAACAGCCATGCTCAAATGGTACTTTTTATGTGCCACCTGATATTTTTTATTTTATTTTATTTTATCTAGTTTCAGCTCACGAGCTGTGGCCATGCTGGGGCACCGCCATTATATATATATACTTTTATTAAAGCTGCAAAATTATTACAAAACATTCCTGTTCATCAGACAGTTGTGATGAAAACACAACTATCTGAAGAAGAGGAGCAATCACGATGGTATTCTGCACCCTAAGAACTGGTATGAACACCATCCACAGTCTGTCACTGAGAGAGAGAATGTTACCATCCTATTGGATTATGAAATACATACAACCAAACAAATAAATGGTAACAGACATCATCATCATCAAAGACCTAAAATGAAAAGCATGCCTGTTAACTGACATGACAGTACCTGCTAATAGAAACATCTTAGCAAAAGAATTTGGAAAACTTTAAAAATATGAGGGACCTTAAGATTGAGACACCTAGGATGTGCCGAGTAAAAACCTGACTGTTGTTGTAGGTGCCCTGAGCGTGATCAAGAAAGGTACTGACAAATTCTTTGACCAGATACCTGGGAAACCACCAATCTATGAAACTCAAAAAATTGTGTGGATATCAACTGCCCACATTCTCAGGAAGTTTCTCTCCGTCTAGTATATACATGCCTTAGGTCTCTGATTGAGACCCTGTCAGAAGATGAAATAAAATGCAAATCAATTGGATAATAATAATAATAAAAATAATAATAATAATAAAAATAATAATAATAATAATAATAAAAATAATAATAATAATAAAAAAAAAAAATAATAATAATAATAATAATAATAATAATAATAATAATAATAATAATAAAAATAATAATAATAATAATAATAATAATAATAATAATAATAATAATAATAATGATAGCAATAAAATGCCAGATGCATGACTTTTGGTCACCCTGTATTATTTCCAAAATGTTTCAGTTTTAGCAAAGTAAAGGATCTGGAGAAGACATACATAAGTACTGGTTGAAAAACCAGCATAGTCATGTTATAAAGAAGTTTGGTCCACAACCACATGGTTTCCAAGTTTGATATATGAACATGTGGTACTGTTGCGAGAGATTAACCAATTCCTCACGAGAGGAATTCAGTAGAGGGGAAACTGTGAAAGCCTGTCATTTAAAATGGTGTGTGTGTGTGTGTGTGGGGGGAATACATGTGAAATTTTGTTTGTTTGTTTTTGCTGATATATATCAGCAAAGAATATAAACATAAGCCCAGGCTTGACTGTGTGGTGAGAAGCTAGCTTCCCAGCTACATGGTTCTAGGTTCAGTCCCACAGTGTGGCATCTTGGGTAAGTGTCTTCTGCTATAGCCTTAGGCTGATCAAAGCCTTGTGATTGGATTTGGCAAGCGGAAACTGAAAGACACCTGTTGTATATATATATATATTTATGTGTGTGTTTGTGTTTGTGTTTGTGTGTGTGAGTGTGTGTGTGTGTGTGTGTGTGTGTGTGTGTGTGTGTGTGTGTGTGTGTGTGTGTGTGTCTGTTTCTGCACTTATCTCCCCCATCTGCCACCACCATTTGACAACCAGTGTCAGTGTGTTTATGTCCCTATAACTTAGCAGTTCAGCAAAAGAGATCAATAGCATAAGTATCAGGCTTATAAAAAAAAAAAGTACTGGGGGTCAATTCATTCAACTAAAAATCCTTCAAGGTGGTGCTGTAGCATGGCCGTAGCATAGCTGCAGTCTAATGACTAAAGCAAGTGGAAGATGAAAAAAAAAAGATTGATGTGAAACTGAAAACCCAAAAACAAAACAAGAAAAAAAAACAGAGACAGTGAACCAGTTATTGGCATGACAGAGGCTTGTTACCAACAAACTTATTGTTCCCCAATTGCAACAATAAATAACTAAATAAATAAATCTCCGCTCCATTTCCTATAAGTGTTTCTTGCAAATGTAGAAGAAGCTGGGTCTATGAAAGAGACAAAATGAAAATTTTACTGCATTTGTGTTTATGGTATCAAGATGAAATGTCTACATAAAATATGACTACAACTAGTTTTGCTGTATAATAGACCTGTAGACATATGGCTCAGTGGTTAGAGCATCAGGCTTACAATCATGAGTTAATGAGTTCGATTTCTGAACCAGGCTCTCTATTGTATTCTTGAGCAAAACGCTTTATTTCATGTTGCTCCAGTTCACTCAGCTGTAGAAATGAGTTGCAATGTCACTGGTGCCAAGCTGTAACAGCCTTTGCCTTTCCCTTAGATAACATTGATGGCATGGAGGTGGGAGGCTGGTCATCTATAAACAACCTTGCCTGGACTTGTACCTCAGAGGGCAACTGTCTTGGTGCAATCCCATGGTGCTTTGTGACCAAAGGGGGTCTTTACCCTATAGACCTGTAGGTGCAGGCGTAGCTGTATGGTAAGAAGCTTGCTTCCTGACCATGTGGTTCCACATTCAGTTCCACTGCATGACACCTTGGGTAAAATGTCTTCTGCGGCAGCCTCGAGCCAACCAAAGCATTGCAAGTGGATTTGGTAGACAGAAACTGAAAGAAGACCATCATAAATATATATATGTGTGTGTGTGTGTGTATCTACGTATGAACATCTTTGGGTTTGTGTTTGTCCCCCCGTCACCACTTGACAACTGATGTCGGTGTGTTTAGGTTCCTGTAACATAGCAGTTCAGCAAAAGAGAACAATAGAATAAGTACTGGGCTTTAAAAAATTAGCCTGAGGGGTCTTCAAACTGACACTATGTGTTTTTTTTCTTCAGTTTCACATTAATATTTTTATCTTCTACTTGATTTAGTCGTTAGACCGTGGCCATGCTGCAGCACTGCCTTGAAGGATTTTTAGTTGAACGAATTGACCCCAGAACACTTTTTTTCCATAAGCTTGGTACTTATGCTAATGGTCTCTTTTGCTGAACTGCATGGCTGCTGTGAAATGACTGAAACAAAGAGTAAAAGATTTTATTTGTTGCAAAATCTTTATATAGTTCTATAAAAATAGAGAGGCAGGGTCTGCCTTTTACTAGTTTACATCTTTCAGTCATTACAGAAAGGCCATGTTGAAGCACTGCTTTAAAGGGTTTAGTCAAACAAATCAATTCCATGTACTTATTTTTCAATCTGGTACTTATGCTATCAATCTCTTTTACCAAACTACTAAGTTACAAGGATGTAAACGAACTATCTCTGGTTGTCAAGAAGTGGCAGGGTACAAAGACAAAGACACGCACATACATATATACATACATACCTATATATTGGGTTGTCCAGAAAGTTCGTGCCAATTTATAGTAGCTTACCTTTCAACTTATTTTAGAACATGGTTGAGTCCATAAAATAGAATTTGACTACACCTCCATTTAGAGCACAGTTTAAGCTATCTTTTCGTGGAAGAATGTTTATGTTCCTATAACCTGTATTGATTCTGTAACCCTTTAAAATGGAAGATAAGAAAGTTCATTTCAGTTTCCATCTGCCAAATCCACTCACAAGGCTTTGCTTGGCACAAGGCTTTGCTTGGCACAAGGCTTTGCTTGGCACAAGGCTTTGCTTGGCACAAGGCTATAGTAGAAGACACTTGCCCAAGGTACCATGCAGTGGGACTGAACCCTGAACCATGTGGTTGGGGAACAAGCTTCTTACTACAAAGTCTTGGGGAAAATCAAGCTTTGAGAAAAAAATCAATCCTTCAGGAAAATCAAGTGAGAGTCACTCCAAAACAATTTCTGTATGTTTATCAACACTTGTACTTGCAAACTTCAAATTCTATCATTTCAAAACAGTACTGAATATTCCTAATATTTTTTCTTCAACTCTGAATGCAGCTGAAATCAAAACAGTCAAGAAAGCCAACAATTTTTGGTCCTTTTCAGATTATGATCAGATTTTTGAGTAGCACTAGCATTTTGTGATATTTTGTTTTTCTAATAAGAAAATAAAAATTGCACATCTAGTTATATGATAATATTTAAATTTACATTTTCTTCCTTTATATCATTTTTGGATAAGAAGAAAAATATTCTCTGTGCTAGGGATCACTGTATAGCAATTATATTTTAACATTTTATAATATCTGTCATTAATTTCCCGCATGACTCACCTCTGCCCATGTTTTTATTCAATTCTATTAGACAGAACCTGATAATATCATGAATCTGATACCATCATGTTCATAACTCTGTCAAATATCCATCACATGAGAAACATTACTTTAATACTGTAAATAATACAAATGGTTTGTGATATACAAATTCATTTACGCAAAGGAGACTGTAACACACTCTTGAATAATTAACCTTGTAATCTTTCTTTCTTCATTTAACAATTTCATTATATAACATTTCTGTAAATCCTAAGAGTCATTTATCTCCTAAAACAGAGAAGATATCAAAAACTGCTTTGTTATATCATAATTGGCAGTTAACAATATTATAGATAAATATAGATCTATATACCCAGGCAGATTAATTCATGCATGAAAATGCAAGTTGCAGGTTGAGGTTCAATAATTTTGTAAAGATCTTGATATTGTAGAATGTATTCATTTTTGAGAGCATTCTAGTTTGCAAGAACCTCACAGCAGTGTTGAAGTTCATGAGACCTCTTGCTGAATAAACAGAAATGCCGAAGGAGAAATTTAAAGTTTATAAATGAAGAACTGATGCTGAAAAGGATGATGACTCAAGTATCTGCTGTCATGACATAAGAAATAGGAATATTGTTATCCGCTAAGTAAGAATTGGATCTAATATAATCAGAATAACAAGTAACACTATAATGTGTTTATGTATATGTGTGTGCATGTGTGTGTGTGTGTGTGCTTATATATGTATGTATATATATATATATATATGTATATATGTATCTATATATATATATATATATATAGGTCTCACCATGGAAATGACTAGAGACCGAGACCTATGGAATATGCTGTGTGTGAGAAGACCCGGCAAGACTAGTAAAGCCATAACCCGTGGCCCCTACCTGGGACGTAGTCAGTCCACCTGTGCATACCTTCCTTCCTGCGACACTTGTGAAGACCTGTTGAGGCAAGTGAAAATCAAAATCAAAATCAAATCAAATCAAATCAAATCAAACCAAATCAAAATAGATGAACATCAATGGAATTTGTATCTTTGTGGTACCAGTGCCGGTGGCACATAAGAAAACCATCCGAACGTGGCCGTAGCCAGTACCACATCGACTGGCCTCCGTGCTGTGGGCACGTAACAAACACCATCCGATCGTGGCCGGTCGCCAGCCTCATCTGGCACCTGTGTCGGTGGCACATAAAAAACACCATCCGAGCGTGGCCATCTGCCAGCCTCGTCTGGCACCTGTGTCGGTGGCACATAAAAAACACCATCCGAGCGTGGCCGTCTGCCAGCTTCGTCTGGCACCTGTGTCGGTGGCACATAAAAAACACCATCCGAGCGTGGCCGTCTGCCAGCCTCGTCTGGCACCTGTGTCGGTGGCTCATAAAATCACCCACTACACTCTCGGAGTGGTTGGCGTTAGGAAGGGCATCCAGCTGTAGAAACACTGCCAGATCTGACTGGCCTGGTGCAGCCTTTGGGCTCGCCAGACCCCAGTTGAACCGTCCAACCCATGCTAGCATGGAAAGCGGACGTTAAACGATGATGATGATGATGATGATGCATATATATATCATCATCATCATCGTTTAACGTCCGCTTTCCATGCTAGCATGGGTTAGACGATTTGACTGAAGACTGGTGAACCAAATGGCTGCACCAGGCTCCAATCTTGATCTGGATGCCCTTCCTAATGCCAACCACTCCAAGAGTGTAGTGGGTGCTTTTACGTGCCACCAGCACGAAGGCTAATCAGGCAGTACTGGCAACAGCCACGAAAAAAATCGTTTTTTTTTATATGTATTTATATGTATATATATATATGTGTGTGTGTGTGTAATTGCACACAGACAAACAGACACACACACACATATATATATATGTGTGTGTATGTATATATACATATGTTCCAATTCGGCTTATGGAAAGGTTTATATGAGGAGAAGTTTAAATCTAGGGAAACATCTAAATAATCAACTATAGAGTGATTAGTAAATACTGTAATTTTAAGTCCTAATTGATTAAAGGTAGAAATTAGTTGCTTCCTAAATCTATCATGGGTATCACAACCATGGGAAATACCCAAACCGTTGTCACAGTATAGGCCAATGTGTGTCTGTGTGTTGAGGCTGTGCATATACTGTGATGACGGTTTGGGTATTTCCCATGGGTGCAATACCCTTGATAGATTTAGAAAGCAACTAATTTCTATCTTTAATCAATTAGCACTTAAAATTACAGTATTTACTAATCTCTCTATAGTTGATTATTTAGATGTTTCCATAGATTTGAACTCCTCTTCGTATAAACCTTTCCATAAGCCTAATGAGAAACTTGCATATATGCATAAACAGTCTTGTCTGCCTCCTATAATATTTAGATACCTGATAGCTATTATTAGTAACCTCTCTTCTTCCAAAGAAATTTTTGAGAAAGCTGCCCCCCGTTATAACAATGCCCTAGCCAATAGTGACTTCAAAGATAAATTAGTACATAATCCCTCTAATAATAATCAAAATATTAATAATAGATCTAGTGGCATCAAAGATAAAGTAGTACATAACCACTCTAGTATTAATCAGGATAATGTGAGGGTGTGTGGCTTAGTGGTTAGGGCATTTGGCTCATGATCGTAAGGTTGTGAGTTCGATTCCCGGCAACGCGTTGTGTCCTTGAGCAAGACACTTTATTTCACGTTGCTCCAGTCCACTCAGCTGGCAAAAATGAGTTGTACTTGTATTTCAAAGGGTCAGCCTTGTCACTCTCTGTGTCACGCTGATTATCCCCGAGAACTACGTTAAGGGTACACGTGTCTGTGGAATGCTCAGCCATTTGCACGTTAATTTCACGAGCATGCTGTTCCGTTGATCGTATCAGCTGGGACCCTCGTCGTCGTAACCGGCGGAGTCTTTTTTTTTTTAATCAGGATAATAAGAACCCCCAAAATAGTCCAAGGAAAATTATTTGGTTCACCCCTCCTTCTTCCCTTAATATAAAAACTAACATTGGTAAAAGATTCCTGTCTCTGCTAGACAAACACTTTCCAGCCATTCACAGATACAGGAAAATATTTAATAGGTGTTCTGTGAAATTATCATATAGCTACTGCCCCAATATGAAGAGTATCATTGCATGTGGTCAATACCAAGAGCCTGAATCCAGTTGCAACTGTCATGACCCAGGATCCTGTCCACTTGACCAAAGGTATATGATTAAATCTATCAGCCACCTTCTTATTCCGGGGCAGCACTACCTCCTTCAGGCACTTGACATAGGCCTCCGTGTTGAGTCTAAGGCCATGTGGGAAGATGAATGGAGGTATAACATTGCCATCACTAATGAGCACTCCAAACACTATGATGTTGACTGGATGTTTGATTTTTATCACTCTCGATACATGTTTTGGAGACACAGCAAGCTAAAGGCTGTTCTGTGGATTCACCATCTGTTCGTACTGGGGCTTCCAGCATGAATGCCAAGCAGTACAGTATGTCATTTTCAAATTTCTAGCAGAGTGAAATGATAGTGTTTTGCTAACAGATGGTGCCCAACTGACCCTACTATACTATACTGTGTAGTCAACAAAATCAATAACAAACAATGCGAAATTAAGAATATAAAATAACGACAATTTAGCCATAGGACCCTGTGTATATATAATCATATATATATATATATGGTGGTTGTCTACTTCTTATGCAAAGCCTGACCACCTCATGCACTTACCTCCAGATCCATTATGGCACCTGATGTGACTTTTTAAACCAGATAATGTATTGAAAAGACACCCACATAGATTGTGTATCTGATTTGAACCACCAAAGGCAGCAGTTAAGTTCTGATCTTCGTGGATCTTAAAATGCCTTTTGAGGCCTTCAGTAGATTTCCAGACGAACACACACCCAAACAGTTCTTTCATCGTGAGCTTGCAGAGGGAATATGCAATCAGTGTAAACCTAAAAAGTGGTTTATGGATGGCATAGCGAGTACTACTCTGTGTGTGTGTGTGTATATACATACATACATACATATATATATATATATATATATATATATGAATACATATACATACATATATACATATATATATATATATATATATATATATATATATATATATATATATAATGGTCATACACTCTTGATAGGCCAGTTACTGTGGTATTTGTCCCAAGATAACATCTATTATGAACACAATAACTATTAGAGAGAGATGAAAATTCCACCCAGCTGTGGCAAGTAAGAATACCAGATACATTTCTGTCTACAGTAGATATCTATATATTTTAACAAACGATACTTGTAATAGACAAATATAAACATTCTTTTTCTGAATATATTGGGTTGTCAGATAAATTCCTTTCTTTCTTTCCAGTGCTATTTGAATTAAAGCAAAAAAATATTTTTATCTTAGTGTTTTATATATTTTTTTTAATTCATTTTTTTTTACTGCTCTATTCTTCTACAATTTTTGTTTATCATTTTTTTCAACTTAAATAAATTTTACTTCTTTTCGAGCATACAGTGATGGAGTGCCAAGTAAAAAGAAAAATATGCATTCTCAACACCTGCTTCTCTTTGCATTTAATGAAGATTTGAAAAACTGCCAAAGTTGCATGAGACATTTGTGCTGTGTATTGAGAAAGGTACTATTACTGAAGAACTGCATAGAAATGGTTTCCATGCTTCTAGAGAGGAAATTTGATCTCACAGACTTTCTACATTCTAAGAAACCTGTTCAGTTCAGGGAGGGTTGATTGAACAAGCTCATCCATAAGGATCCATGCCAATCCACAATGGAATTGTCCCAGCAGATGAGCTGCTCTCATGATACCACTAGCCATCACCTTCCCTCAATGAGTAAAATTTGGTGCTTGGGTGTCTTTGAACAAAAGAGACAAATTCAACATTCCTCTATTCTCATCAAATTGCTTGCTCGGTACAAACAGAAATTTCTTTACTGCAATGTCACTAACAATAAAAAAATAAAATAAAAATGGCCTCTCTACATCAATATGAGGCAGAGGAAAGAATGGCTGGTCCTGAAAGGTAAGTGATACTTCAATCCAATGCAGAGCTGCATCCTATTTCTTTATTGCCCACAAGGGGCTACACACAGAGAGAACAAACAAGGACAGACAAACGGATTAAGTCGAATACATCGACCCCAGTGCGTAACTGGTACTTATTTAATCAACCCCAAAAGGGTGAAAGGCAAAGTTGACCTCGGCGGAATTTGAACTCAGACCGTAACGACAGACGAAATACCGCTAAGCATTTTGCCCAGCGTGCTAACGTTTCTGCCAGCTCGCCACCTTACAAGACATCCATATAAGACAATGATCTGCATTTGGTTGGACTGAGAAGGGTTTGTAGTGAGTCACCAGTGTAAAATGTAAGCAATGTAGAAAGTCACTAATGTAGTGAGAGTGGTCACTAATTTAAAGCATGAAAGTGTTCGTGGAAAAGTTCAGTAAATGCACTTTTGAGAAGCATGTGTAATGGAATATCAGAAGACAGTTTTTAAGCAAATAACTTAATTTATTAGAATAGTAATGAGAGCTGACAAGTGATGAGCAAAGAGGGTGTATATGTAGGAATCAGAGAAAAGCATTTAAACTTACGATTGAAGAATAGCTTCAGTTGTAAGCCATTAAAAGCTAGTAGAGATGAAGCTAGCTTGGATGGAAATAAACCACTCATGATATAGATAGAGTTATGTTGATGTAGACTAACAGGAAATTGTGCTTGCAAGGCAAAGTTGACTAAAACAAAATAGGATATCCATTATGTGGTCAGCATTGAAAGCTAAATATGATTCAGAGTTTTGTGGCACTAGGTTGGGGAGAAAAACCAGAAGAGAGGTCCCATCTCTGGAGAATTGCTGTTGCTCATCTTGTGTTCTTCCACCGACTATTAAACAACACATACTTACCTATGGGGCGGATAACTGCTTCTAATTTTTATATGTGCCCAGTCCTGATTGGCTGGAGTATCTCATAGCACAACTGTGCTATGCCACGACAGCAAAAATAGCTTTCCTGATTCCTACAGTATCCCCTGCTCAGACTACAAGTTGATAGAAGCAACAGTAATGCAGCAAGAAAGAAAACAAATGCAAAGTGAAATGCTCAAACAATGGTAAAAATCATGAATAGATCAAGGAAAGCAATATACAAATGCCAGAAAAGGCAAGTACACAAAAATGAGAAAATGACAGGCACTTAAGGTAAGTTCATATATATATACATATATATATATATATATATATATATATATATATATATATATAATATATATATATATTTATATATATATTGATATATATATATATATTATATATATATATATATATATATATATATATATATTCATATATACAGTCTTACAAAGTCTCCTGGGTCAATGGACATGATGTGTGTGGAGCGGTGTGTGAAGGAGGTCCATAGCACAATAACCAGGCCAATACCAGGTCTCATGCTACAGAGTAGGTAGAAATATCAGTTAGAGGAATGGTGTCAAGTCAGTGAGTGAAATGATCAATACAAGTGAGAATATAAGTGTACCCTTGACTGATGGGCTAGGGTCCAAAAAGATCAATGTGGTTGTAACAGAAGTGTGCATCTGGTGTGCTGAAAGTGCTGAGGGGTGCATGAATGTGTGTACGCACCACTGGCCTTAGGCAGTGTAGGCAAGATCAAAACCAGTCAGTGAAAACAGTGCTTGAAAGGTAAAGTTGACAAAAAAGAAATAGGATGACCATGATGTGGTCAGCGTTGAGAGCTTAATATGATTCAGAAGTTTGCAGCACAAGGTTGGTGAGAAAAAAGAGGAAGGCAGGTCCCATCTTTGGAGAACTGATGTTACTTGTCTCATTTTCTTCTGCTGACTGTTAAAAAAACCCACGCTTGCCTATGGAGCAGATAACTGCCTCTAGTATTAATATGCATCCAGTCCTAATTGGCTGGAGTATGCCATAGCACAACTGTGCTATGCTGTGACAGCAAAAATAGCTTCCCTGACTCCTATAGGTTAATCTGCTACAAAATACTTGGAAACAATCGCACAGTCCCTGTAGAGCTTTCATTCAGCAAGTGCATTGGCTCAATGACCTGATTGGCAACACAGCATGCTTCTTCAACACAACGATGCTCAACCCAGAGTCAATAATGCTTGTATGTATATGTGTGTGCGCATGTATGTATGTATATCACCATGATCACCGTGACCGACCAGGCTATCAGATGTTGTTACACATCGCTGGTCACAATGCGCTTCACACTGTTTTAGCCTTCAAATGACGCCACTCCGCTGGCTAAGCGAGCAGGCCAACAGAAGAAAGAGTAAGAGAAAGTTGTGGCGAAGGAGTACAGCAGGGATCGCCGCCACCCCCTGCCGGAGCCTCGTGGAGCTTTAGGTGTTTTCGCTCAATAAACACTCACAACGCCCGGTCTGGGAATCGAAACCGCGATCCTACGACTGCGAGTCCGCTGCCCTAACCACTAGGCCATTGCGCCTCCACATGTATGTATATATATATATATATATATATATATAAATACAAAATGGGACAAGAACGCAAAACATCCAGAAGATGATACAAAACCACGGACAGGTCATTCAAAGCCTTTAATCTTCAGTCAAGAACCGGGTCATCTTCGCAATTTCAGCTATATACATATATATCATCAACATCATCATTTAACGTCCGTTGTCCATGCTGGCATGGGTTGGATGTTGTGATCAGAGCTGGCAAGCTGGGTGGGGGTGCACCAACTCCAGTTTCACTTAGGATAGTTTGTACAATTGGATGCCCTTCCTAACAGCAACCATTTTACAGATTCTGCTGGATTCTTTTACAAGGTACTGCATGGGTGCTTTTACATGGCACCACGCAGACGCTTTTATGTGGGTACCACCCATGCACTTTTATGCAACACTACTTTTAAATGACACCACACAAGTGCTTTCACATGGCATAGCCACAAGTGTTTTATGCCACCAGAAGATACATATACATATATAAACTAATACATCTGTTTATTGTGTACACCTGTCTTCATCTTTTGTTTTTTTGTGAATTCTCCCTATATATATATATCTATATATATATATATATACACACATATATATACATATACATATGTGTCAAGCTAAGTAAAATCACTGTTCCTCACACATACAAGCTTGTCCTTTCAGGGGCTGGTACCACATAAAAAGCACTCATGTTAGTGCTGCATAAATGCACCCATGCTGGTGCTGCGTAAATGCACCCATGCTGGTGTTGTGTAAACAGACCTGTGCCAGTGGCACATAAAAGGTACCCAACACACTTTGATAAGTGGTCGGTGTTAGGAAGCTAGCCACCTCCATGTCAATCTGTATCACATACCAGCATGGAAAGCAAATGTTAAGCAATGATGATGATGATATATGGATTGATGGATGTGTATGTATGTATATATGCATATGTATATATGTATATGTATATATAGGGGCTCCCCTTCTTGCAGCTTCTTTCATGACTGATCCTTCCTATGACTGAAGCACAGCTTCTGTCACAGTACTTGCATACCAAGAGAGTGGCTCAGCAATCTGCATTTCTGCTGTTTTCCTTTCGCTGCTGCTGCTTCTCAACTTGTTTGTTTCTGTAGCTGCTCTCTAACGAAGAAGTTCCTTCCTTCACTACAGTCCTCTATGTTGTTCTGTTCTCAGCCCTCTCTTCCCAGGTGCTGACATCCACCTCACACTTGGACAAACTAGTTTTGCAAGTGTCCTTATACCTCCATTTTGGTCTTTCTATTGGTCTCTTGCCCTGGGCCAGTTCTCCATAGGGCAGTTGCTTCAGTATTCGATGGTCATCCATTCTCCTGACATACCGCAGCCACCTAAGTCTTCTTATACACAAGATAGCTATCCTGCTTTGAAGATTCGCCTGGGTCAGCACTTCAACATTGGTGACCTTGTCACACCATGTTAGGCCTAAGATCTTGTGGAGGCATCTGAGATGAAAAATGCCAAGGCACCTTTCTCTCAGATGTACAAGGTCCATGTTTCAGATCCATAGAAGAGTGTGATGAGAACACATGTTTCATAAATCTTTTGTATTCATGTCTAATCTCTTGTTCTTCCATACTCATTTTGTCAGCCTTTCAAAAGTTGTTGCTGCCTTCCCTATCCTGACGTTAATCTCACCATCAAGTGAAGCAGTAGAGGAAATGGTAGACCCTAGATAGCAGAACCTGTCCACTGTCTCAAGCTCTTTGTTATCAAGCTTGATATGGTCTTTCACTGCACCCTCCTGAGTGAGGATGACTGTCTTCTTTACACTGATGACCAAACCAAAGGCCTTGCATGCTGATGATAAGTGGTTCATCATTATTTGTAGAGTTAATTCACTGTGAGCAACAAGTGCTACATTGTCGGTGAAGAGAATGTCTCTTATTGTTGCTCTATTGATCTTGGTCTTGGCCCGAAGTCTAGAAAGATCAGAGTGGCCCATCAGTTCTCCAACAAAGGTAGACATCTCCCGGTGACTCTTGAAATGCATACTGCTGCAATACAGCAAAGTAAATGCTAAAAAGGATTGGTGCTAAGACACAACCTTGTTTTACTCTGCTGTTGATGTTGAAGCTATTTGATGATATTAAACTGTCAAACTGAATGGTGGCCTTCATGTCATCGTGGAATGAAACAATGAGCTGCTGTAGTATTGGGGGACAGCCTCATTTCCCATGCAGCATGTACAGTCCTGATCTGCTGACTGTATCAAATGCCTTTGTCAGATCGACAAATGCTGTATATAGTAGTAATTGCTGCTCCCAGCATTTTTCTTGTAGTTAACGAATGGAGAAGATCATATCCATTGTTGAGTGGCTAGATCTAAAACCGCACTGGCTCTCTGGTAGTACTCTTTCTGCTAGCTTCTGAAGTCATTTGAGAATGATCCTCGTAAAAGCTTTTCTAGTGATGCTCAGAAGTGAGATGCCTCTGTAGTTATTGCAATCTCCCTTGTCCCCTTTATTTTTGTAGAGGGTGATGATCTTGGGATCTCTCATATCTTGTAGAAATTTTACTTCCAGCCAACACGTCTTTTGTAACTTGTATAAATGTGGAAGGAGGGCATCTTTGTTCTCCTTCAACACTTCAGCAGGTATATATATATATATGTATATATATATATATATATATATATATATTATATATATATATAAATATATTGGTAAAAATGGTAAGATAACAAAAGAAAGAAAGAGACCTCAATATTATGCAAATGGAGGAATTTATCTGTAAATGTAATATGTGACATTATTCAGTAGCCAAGATAAAACTCTGAGTTTCGGATGCCAAGGTGGAAATCCACACTACCATCTCTTCCGTTATCCAGCCATCCAGTTATCTGGCCGGATAACTGAAGAGATGGTAGTGTAGATTTCCACCTTGGCATCCGAAACTCAGAGTTTTATCTTGGCTACTGAATAATTGTCACATATTACATTTACAGGTATATATATATATATATAAAGCTGTTTTATGTGGTGTGTGTGTGCATGCATGTGTGTGTATGTGTATAACATACATCCAAATACACATCCAAAGAAGAGTATATTTTAATGATGGACTTGTACTATAAACATACAAAACTGAGAGCACCTGACACTCTTTGTAAATTCAATATAACGCAAGATGAAAAGAAGAAACGTCATTAAACTTGCTATATTTATAAATTTTTATAAAGAAAAAAATTAAGAAATTGGAAATGATGCTGATGAAAAGAAAGGGGGTTACCCTACAATTTCAGATCAATAATTATGTAATCAGTAAAGGTCAACAAGTTGAAAGATTTTTATTTTTTTCAGAGATTCTAAATTCAAATTAATCTAGCTTATGATTATGAAGCAATGTAAACCTTATTGAATAAACTCCTCCTGCTACTGACACCAGGAAAAAAAATTTAATAAATAAATTAATTTGGAACCCCACCAAAAATTCTTACCAAATAGCAAATATTTTATCGCAATTTTAAAAAGAAAATACAAAATGATGATCTATTTTCTGCTGCTGCTGCTACTGTTGATGATGATGATGATGATGATGATGATGGTGTTAAGTCTATTTCTGTTTCTAAGATGTTTTTTATTTGGGTAGTTGTGTTTAACTGCCAATCATCTGTGATCAAGCAGACCTACATGTGCTGATGCAGTTTTTCTGCTGCCATCTACATTTCAAATATCTGCATACCTAAGTGCAGGAGTGGCTGTGTGGTAAGAAGTTTGCTTCCCAACTGCATGGTTCCAGGTTCAGTCTCACTGCTTGGCACCTTGGGCAAGTATTTCCTACTATAGTCTCAGGCCAACGTAAGCCTCATGAGTGGATTTGGTAGATGGAAACTGGAAGAAACCTATTGTGTATATACATATATATATATATATATATATATATATATATATACACACACACACACATATATATATATGTCATCATCATCATCATCATCATCATTTAACATCTGTTTTCTATGCTGGCATGGGTTGGATAGTTTGGCTGAAAACTGGTAAGCAGGAGAGCTGCATATTGTGTTGGATTGTTCAAACAGTTCGTAGCATTTTTCAATTGGTGATGTTTAACAGGAACATATGACATATATATATTTTCTGAAAGAGGAGATCTCAAAATATTTTTCTATTTGAATGTTGTGCAGAGTATTTGCTTCTACCGTTCTTATGGCAGAATTGAAAATGAAAGAAAATGAAATACATTTTTGTCATTTACGTTGCCCTTTTCAAGCCTAGCCAGGCTCATGGGCCCGGTTTTCTGGTTTCTGTGGTGTATGTGTTCCTCCCAGCTGGACGGGATGCCAGTCCATCGCAGCGTTACTCAAGAAACAGGAAGAGAGAAAGTTGTGGTGAAAGAGTACAACAGGGGTCACCACCACCCCCTGCTAGAGCCTCGTGGAGCTTTTAGGTGTTTTCACTCAATAAACACATGCAAAATCCGGTCTGGGAATCAAAACCGCAAACCTCCGACCACGAGTCCGCTGCCCTAACCACTGGGCCATTGTGCCTCCAACTTTTGTCATTTAATGTTCTTTTATTTCTAGAGAGGCAGAATTGTTGCACAAACAGCAAAGAAGATATGTTCTGTTTATGGAGGTGGTATCTTAGCTGAAAGTACTGTTCATACATGGTTTAGTAGGTTTACAACCGAAAAGTTTGACCAGGAAGATCATGAATGTTCCAGTATACCTACAGTCATTGATAATGAACAAATCAAGATTTTAATTAAAAAAAAATAATCCAGATCACACAATGCAAGACGCGGTGGAGGTTCTCCACAAATGTCATGCGTGTATTATAAAGCATTTAAAAACACTTGGTTATGTGAATCGCTATGATGTTTGGGTGCCTCATAACTTAAAAGAAAATCTTCGACAAATTCTTCCTGACTTATGGAAGTGGTTGTTAAATGATGATGATGATGATGATGAGGGTGAAGGTGGTGGTGGTTGTTGTGGTGTTGACAGTGGTGATGGCGATGATGATGACAACAATGAATGATGATGATGGTAATGGTGATGATGATGATAAATAATACTGAAAACCCAAAACGGTAGCATCAGCTATTTGCCCATTGTTTTTCTCCTGCAGTTGTGTTGTTATTGTCTAGCTTTGAGTTGGCTCAGATCAAGCAGGCACCTATGGTCCGAGATATTCAAGCCTTGCCTCATCCCATTTTGTGTTTGAGGATATGTACTACCAGGCTTCATATACAATGGGTCTATTTTGGGAAATGAAGGAGTATCTTTTGAATTAGACTTAAAATGTCTTTTATAAATGAGCTCTGAAAGAATGCACATTGAGACTCTGTCTTTATCATTCTGGCAATTTTTACTCAAGTGCAATATCAGATATTTGAAGAGACAATTCAAGTGATGATCCTTATATTAATGAGAGATTCTAATATCCTTGAAAGCTTAATGGAACCAGGCCATAGTTGTTCATACTTAGAGAAGAACGTTCCCCATTAACATGCAGCGACTCAACTTTTCTTCCTCATCTTCGCTGCAACACCATCACTTTCAAGGAATTTGCTAATTTGGAATAGTTATCACATTACAGAACTGTCTTCATTTAAATACAACACAGTTCCTTCGACATCAGTGACTTAAGCAAGGATATAACCAAAGCACAATAAACAGAAGCCTTAGCAAGCAGGATAGTACATTTATAGAATTGCTAATCAAATCAAATTCGCAAATTTGATGACCAGAACCCGTGCCAGTGGAGCACTAAGAACACCATCCGAGCATGATCACTGCCAGAGCAGCTGACTGGCTTCCATGCTGGTGGCACGTAAAAAGCAACATTCAAATGGGATTGTTACCAGTGTCACCTTACTGGCACTTCTGCTGGTGGTGCATGAAAAACATTTGAGTGAAGTCGTTGCCAGTCCTTCTGGACTGGCTCCTGTTCAGGTGGCATGTAAAAAACACCACATGTACGTGGCCATTGCCAGTACCACCTGACTGACCCTCGTGCCGGTGGCACATAAAAGCACCCACTACACTCTCGGAGTGGTCGGCGTTAAGAAGGGCATCCAGCTATAGAAACTCTGCCAGATCAGATTGGAGCCTGGTGCAGCCTTCTGGCTTGCCAGTCCTCAGTCAAATCGTCAAACCCATGCTAGCATGGAAAGCGGACGTTAAACAATGATGATGATGATGATGATGATTGACTGCTTTATGACTGAGTTGGCAGAGTTGTTAGTGCACTGTATAAAATGCTTAGTGGTATTGCATCTGACTTTATGCTCTGATTTCAAATTCCACTTAGATCAACTTTGCCTTTCAGCCTTTTGGAGTCAATAAAATAAGTACCAGTTGAGCAATGGACTCCATGTAATTGACTTCCCCCACCACTCAAAATTGCAGACCTCATGCCAAGATTAGAAACGGATAATATTGGACAAAACCTGATTTAAACTTACTATGAGAGTTTCTGTGTGGGTAGCAAATTTGTATAGGTAACATAGCAATAACTAAGAGCTGACTGATGACTGACCTTTCTGGCAAAACAGTCAGTAAGCTACTCTTTCCTCTTTTAAGCAAATTGGTCTTTGAATGCTTGTGATGACCATGGGCAAGGCCATTTCCTCAAAATCCAGCCTTTAAACAAATAAAATAATAAATAATTTTGACAGCTGTCCAATTGACACCCTTCAACAATTGTTGATGGTTAGCCATATCTCACTGAGAACACATCAAAATCAGACTTGCTAATTCTCTTGCTCCCCTACTGAAGTCCAATACTCATGTTGAAAGGTTTCAACTTAGCACCATTTTTACCCAATACAAACATTTGGGCCATTCATACAGAAACTTCAAGGCAACCAGAAAATGCCCAATGATTTCAAATTCTTGCAAAATCATATCTCCATGTACCCGGATGTGCTGTGGAGGGTTTTGCAGGAGTTTGAGATCAATAGGCAACCAACCTTTATTTGCCATGAAGTCCCTATACAAACACTCAAGTAGTGTTTGTTTGAATAAATAGTGCTAGGTTGAGACCTTTCAATATGGGTGTTAAGCTTCAATGGTGCTGCGTTTTGTCACCTCTCCTTTTCATAATTTCTATGAACTGGATTTACATGTACGGCTGTTGTGGAAGTGATATCATTGCATTCAGTGGGTGTATGCTCTGTCAGCTGACGTCTGCAGATAATATTGTGCTACTTGGCTTATCAGGAGGTAATGGCCAGCATGCATTAAATGAGTTCACAGCTGAGAGTTGCAAGACTTGGATGAGAATAAGTATTGCAAAGAATGTGACATTGATCCTCTTCAGAAAGTCTTCTCAGTATAACATCACTGAGAATGTAGAGAAGTACCTTTGGGTCATATTCATGAATGATGGGAAGCAAGAGGCTAAAATGGATGCTGGAATTGCAGATCCAGCATCTACAGTGATGTGCCAGCTTTGGCATTCAATCCTCAGAAGAGGAGAGGTTAGTAAAATACCAAACCAGCTATCTTCAGTTCAGTTCAGTTCAGTTTCCATGCCTATCCTCACTCTGGTCATATATGTTGGGAAATGACTGAAAGTGTATGATTGTGAATACAAGCAACTGAAATGGGATCACTCAGCAGCTCAGAGATCAGGGTGGGATGGTCTTAGCAGGTCAAACCATTAATTCTCTGCATCGAGAGGTCACAGCTCCAGTTCTACGAACCTGTCGCTAAAATTCCACAGAAAAGGATCACAAGACAGATTCTACAAGACAAATCAATTAGCAGAAGAACTAGGGGGTAGACCAGGAATGAAATAGTTGGATAAAAGCCATAGTTTCAGTTAGTCCCCTTTTGGAATCCAGCAGTAAAATTTAATGATGGTTGCTTTTGATAGGAACCTATAGAGGAGGTGCCTGTGGACTCTGTCCCCACAACCCTCCTAAGACTAGCAGGCACAGAAAATGGATGGACACATCAAAACCAGACTTAGGGAGTTTAAAATGACAATAACCAATTGTCCCTGACTAAACATTCTATAATAGTTATTTGACAACATGGTTAGAGAACATAGCTGATAAGGGTTGTCTCAAGTAGAAAGGAAACCCCTCTTATGGATAGCTGATAAATAGTTTTGTAACTTAACACACGGTTGCATTGATAAAAAGGTAAGGCTGGTGGATAACTAGAAAGCTGTAAGTAGCTGATCACAGGACGAATTGTTAAAGCGTTAGACAAAACACATTGTGATACTTCTTCTAAATCAGTACGCTTGAAATTCAAATCGTGTCACATTCAGCCTTATCTTTCCAGCGTCGATAAAATAAAGAACCAGTGAAGTAAGTACTAGGGGAGTACTGATCAACTGAATACTCTCTTGCCCAAATTTTTAACCTTGAGCTTATGTTAAGAAACAGTACATGTGTACGTTTACATGTGACAGTGAAGGCGCATGGATAGAATATTTGGTTCACAACCATAAGACCGTGAGTTCGACTCTCGAAGGTGCGGGGTATCCTTGAGCAAGACTCATTATTTTACGTTGCTTCAGTTCACTCAGCTGGCGAAATTGTATCTGTATTTCAAAGGATCAGCCTTGCCACATTCTGTGTCACGCTGAATCTCTCTAACACACAGCAACTCAATTTTTCGCCATCACTTTCAAGGGATTTGGAATAGTTATCACATTACAGAACTGTCTTCATTTAAATACAACACAGTTCCTTTGACATCCGTGACTTGAGCAAGGATATTACCAAAGCATAATAAACAGAAGCCTTACAGTAAGGGTAAGCGTATCTGTGGATTGCTCAGCCACTTGTACGTTAATTTCCCAAGCAGGCTGTTCTGTTGATCGGATCAGCCGGAACCCTCGTCGTCGTAATTGACGGAGTGCCATTTAAGTTAAGAAGATAAGAATTTGGGGCCTGCCTGGCAATTAATAATTTCATAGCTAGAGAAGATGAATCTCGACTTCGCCATTCCGTTGTATAACCCTCGACCTCTCACTTCAGCCAAGAGTAATGTGAAATTTTAGATGACGCATTGTAAACACTGTCTGCCAAATATACGAATGCAGTCGAAAATTACAGGCATGATAAACATGAGAGACAGAAGCAATGTAGGACGTTTTGTTGAAGAGGAAGTTAGAGACGATTAACAAATTTCGCCTTTTTGTTTTTCTCTCGTTTACTGTAAATAAAAATTAAATGACCAAACACACTATTGTTATTATTTATTCGGTTATTAAACAACAAGACATACACGGATGATACATAAATATATTTCTGCGTGCATGTGTATCAGTCAGCGTAAACGAGCATAAATAAATAAATAAACGGCCGATAATCTATAACAACATAAATATATAAACAAGCATCAACATAAATAAATATATAAATAAATAAACGATTGACAAACAACAACATAAACAAATAACGACTGACACACAACAACAACATAAACAAATAAATAAATAAAAAACAAACATCAACATCATCATCAACAACAACGACAATAAAAGAAAAACATTGTTCGAAGAGGTCACTGGCGTTCCGGAAGTAATACCTTTTACCTATGCATTGTGGGTAAGATCGGTGGCCAGTAACTTGTTTTGGTTATTTCGGCTTCACACAAATGTTTGATGGCTCTTGTACCTCTTTTTATTTATCGGTCCATTTATCTCTCTCCCGTCTATTATCGCTATATCTCCTCCTTCACTTGAGTTTCTCTTCGCCCCTCTTTTAAACCTTTCCTTGGTTTATTCGGGTTTGAAGACGGACACAAATCTTTTTCTTTTCCCGACCGTTTTATTTTGTATTATTTCTTCAGCCGTCTCAATACCAAACAGAAAAAAAAAAAAGAAGTAGGGGATAAAAAGAAAAAAGAAAGAAAAGATATATATATATATATATTATACATATATATATATATATTTTTTACTTGTACACACGAAAGAGCAAAAACAGAAAAAAAAAACCCCCGACTTTTTACAAGAAATTCTAACACTTTTTCGTAATGATGATCAGTTATTGATGTAAGTGTGAGACCTTTCAAACTGCTTATTTCATGCTTTCCACTTGTTTATTGCTGAAGCTACAAAAACAACATTTAGTAATAATAATAATTATTATTATTTATAATTATAATCATTCAGTCGAATACTGACTGGAAAAAAAAAAGTTTTTATTTAACATATCTATTTTATAAGAATTCTTGTGAATTATTTTCAGACGGGGTTGAAGGAAAACTTAATTCCAGAGTATTGAAATGTACACAAGCAGAACGGGCCAACTGTTTTATATATATTGCGCATTAAAAATATTAAACGTATTTATGTGTATTATTTAAACTAACTTATTGATACTTTTAGTGTATGCATATATATAGTAAAGGATGGTTTTCTTCAGTGGATGGTATGTTGTAATCTCTCGGTTTGTTTCATCGGTGCATCTATTTTTTATTATCATTGTATTTTATTTTTTCATTTGTCAGCCCCTTCTTTTTCCTTCCTTGAAATATCTCCACCTGACACTGTTTTTGCTACGAACTGCTATGTTTTGAACGAATATATTTGCCTCTGACTTCGACCATTCTCATACATACCTACATATATATATATATATATATCGCTTCTCTGTTATATATTTTACTCAGAATATTATAGGGCCGAAACATACATTTTTTTATACTCTATTTGGAATTTATTAGTGTCTAGTCACTGTCTTAAACTGTACCAAAAACACACACCCCACACTACATGCTGTATTTTCTACTTAAGTTGGGACATTTGAATTCGTATTTCTCTTTCCACATGTTTCGATGGGCCCGAATGTACGAGTTTTAAAATTCAAATGTCTTCCTTCTTCACTTTAGCGACATCAAAGCTATTTTTTTACACTCGATTGTTTATGTATTTTATTATATTGTGTCATTCATAGAACATGTTCCAACATGTTCAAATGTATCCCATATTTAGAACTGAAAACGTGATGATACACAAGCTTCTTAACTTCTGTTTACTTAAAAATAAAATCACATTTTCGTTTCATCACATCCATGATGACATCTTACCTATAGATAGTTATGTTTCTATTTATTTAGCTTTTCAGTTATTTATTTATTCTCGCCATAACATGTGATGTCCATAAATTATAGACTACGTGTATACACTTCCATGGACTGGCTTTTGGATGTAGCTTTGAGTGGATTGGTTGATGTTTAGTCCCAAATCATTCCAGCTATGTCCACTTCGTCTTTTTAGGAGTATGTAGGATTACATTACTTAATATAGTCTTTCTCATATTTTAACAGTGTGATTTGAGGAAGATTTAGCTGCTATTTCTTGCTATTCGATTGACCACGTAAAGGCTCTCTCATTTGATGAATGAGATTTGGTATTAGCTATTGTTTAGTCCTGCATTAATGTTCAAGGCATAGTGGTCCTGTCCCTTTCCACACCTAAAATTGTATCTGGCTACTATTTCTAGAGGTCAAGCGGTCGCATAGTGACTTCACATTGGCTCCATGATGGAGTTGTGAATGCTGGTGGTGCTGTACCAGAGTGGACACTTTAGCCTATTTTTATATTCTCTTCAATCTTTGCAGTGTAGGTTTTAATAATTCTGTCCTACTCCTTAGTTCAAGAAATAGCAATGGATCTCATTCGCCAGCCAACTTTGTTTATCGGACATTCTATTGCATTGGCACCGTTTCGTTGTTATTTACATAATCTAACTTAGCAACTGATGCTAGAAACATTTGTTTTTCGCTGATTATTGCTAATAAGCTTAATCATGTATATTTTTTTGTTGAAAATAATTCAATTTTTGTATTCATATTCTATTACAGATGAGAATTGTTTTGCTACTGTTTTTCTTTTATAAAACTGTTATCGTCCTAGTTATTTTATTATTATTTTTATCAAACAAATACTGTCTTGTAGTGATGGTGATGTATAGTTTACAAGCGTATACATTTGTTTATAGATACCGTTTACATTGCACACTTTAAACACTACCCTTTCTTTGGCAGTCAAGTAATAATAATGATAATAAAAAACTGCTTAAAGGCCCCTATTATGTCCTTAAAAACTTTCACAGAAATCCAAAGGTGTACATTTTAGTTTAAATGAATGAACAAGCTAATATTAGTACATACATAGAGCACACACATGTGTGTATGGATATTTATATATATATATATATATATATATATATACACATACACACACACACACACACACACACACACTCACGTGGGGGTGCTGAAAAGTGCCTGGTTTTAAGGGTATCATGAAAGGCCTGGTTAGAGGCCCAACCTCCCAACTTCTTTTACAGGGCTTAGAAAAAGTGAAGAACCGCTGCAATAAGTGTGTTAATCTGAGAGGGAGAATATGTTGAATAAGAATCATAATCAACTGATTCTCCTGTATTTTCTTTTACCCAAAGCCTCTCGTGTATGTGCACATGCACACATATATAAGGAATGTATTTATTATTTAGCACATTTGTTTATGCACAGGCATGGAACCAGGCTCACTAGGATTTAATCTGAGAACAACTTCTTCCTTGGAACTTTTTGTGTTAAAAATGTACACTCCAAATAATGACAACAGACAGTCAGACACTGATGTTTCAGTATGATTTCACCTGTTCAGTGATGGACTCAGATTCAGCCATGTGGATCTAGCTAGGAGCTTCTGCTTCTATATAGAAATCAGAAACCACAAAACATTTGCTGATGTGTGTGAAAGCTTGCAAGAATTTCTGTTAAATTGGTATGCTCACTTGAAATCAAATGTAATGTTCATTTATCTTCATTGTTTTGAATTAATCATGTCTTATTTTGTAGCTTGAAGATTTTGAAGATGTCATTGTCTATTTTTAAAACAACATTGTAGGGTAGACGTAAGAGGCTGGATCTGGCCATTTTGAACATAGAACAGATAGAATAATTTAGCCAGTTTAGATACCAAATGGGTTAAAGTAGTGGTGTGCACATCATTTATATGTTTATGTAAATGCAAGCATGGAATGATGAAGGCTGTGAGATTTGCTCTTGGAAAACAACTTTTACTAAGAAACCCTGTGTTTATATATATATATAAGAATTTTTTACGTAATAAGATAAAAAACCAAGGCTGTGTAGATATTAGAGCATTCTATCTATAAATGCTCTAATATCTACACAGCGTTGTTTTTTTTATCTTATTATGCAAAAAATTTTTTATATATACACACGCTGACATAGAACCAACGTTGAACCCTTTATTCGCAATATTACCGAATCTGGAGCTTAACTATGGTCTGACTATAGCACTTATTCAGCATTACCTGACACCTTTGGCTCTCAATGACACCATTATCTCTTTTATATATATATATATAGTGGTTGTCTACTCCTTATGCAGGGTCTAACCACCTCTTGTACTTACACTTCAGAGCCATCATGGGGTCTGATGTAGCTTTTTAAACCAGACAATATGTTGAAAAGACACCCACATAGATTGCATATCTGATTTGGACCACCAAGAGCTGCAGTTAAGTTATGATGTTTGTTGATCTTAAAATGTCTTTTGAGGCCTCCACTAGAATTGCAGACCTTATTGCATACACGGCATTGACAAGCGTGCACAGACATAGTTGGTGGAGATTCAATTTTCATGGGTCCACAAATAAGACTTGATCCTGGCAAAAGAAAGGTATGGTCTGTGACAAACTGTGTACACAAAAAGGTTGCTGCAATAGACACATGTATACACATCCACACAAACATATGTATACATATATATAAATATACATATTTATGTATGTGTGTGTGTGTATATATCATCATCATCATTTAACGCCTACTTTCCATGCTAGCATGGATTGGATAATTTGACAGGACTGGCGAACCAGATGGCTGCACCAGGCTCCAATCTGATCCTGCAGAGTTTCTGCAGCTGGATGCCCTTCCTAACGCCGACCACTCCGAGAGTGTAGTGGGTGCTTTTACGTGCCAGTTAGGCAGTACTGCCATCGGCCACGCTTAAGCTGTGTTTTTTACATGCCACCTGCACAGGAATCAGTCCAGCGGCACTGGCAACAACCTTGCTCGAATGTTTTGTTCACATACCAGTAAGGCGATGCTGGTAATGATCATGCTCAAATGGTGCTTTTTACGTGCCACTGGCATAGAAGCCAGACAGCTGCTCTGACAGTGACCCCACTCGGATTGAGCTGTTAGCGCTCCACTGGCATGGGTACCAGTCATCAAATTTGGTTCAATTTCGATTTCACTTGCCTCAACAGGTCTTCGCAAGCTGAGTTTTGTGTGCAAAGAAGGAAAGGTACGCATAAGTGGGCTGGCTACACCCCTGGTAAAGGCCACGGGTTATGGTTTCACTTGTCTTGTCAGGTCTTCTAATGCACAGCATATTTTCTAAGGTCTCGGTCGCTAGTCATTGCCTTGGTGAGGGCTAATGTTCAAAGGTCATGCTTCACCACCTCATCTTAAGTCTTCCTGGGTCTACCTCTTCCACAGGTTCCCTCAAATGCTAGGGTGTGGCACTTTTTCACAATATATGTGTATATATATATATATATATATATATATATATATATATATATTTCTCTCTGTAGTTTCAGCTCAGATCTGTGACCATGCTTATGCACCGCCATTTTGCTACTGAGAGCCTCCTCCAATATGTGGCACTTGGTGTAGAATGGAGTTAGATGTAGCTACCCTCATTTGCACCTCTTGCTATGAGGTAGGTTCATCTTTGGACTCTTGACAGGAAGTGGTCTAGCCATGACTTAAGAATGCCTACATCTACTTTGTGCAGGTTCCTCAGGCTCTTTGGGAGAATATTAAAAGTCTTTGGGCCCCTGAAACCCAGGGTGTTGCAATAACTGGTCCTCAAGTGCGATTGCGTTGCTGGGACCATTGGTACTATGCAGTCTCAACCTGTTCTGGTATTGGTATAGATTTCTGTGCCAAAATTTGGCACAATTCCTTCCAGATCTATAGTACTGCATACCTCTCTCGCCTTTGCTCCAGAGAGTAGAGTCTTAGCTGTTTCAGCCTTTCCCAGTAGCTGTCAAGTTGCAAAGAGACGATCTTCTTTGTGAAGCTTTGCTGGATTGCTTCTAGGTCCGCTGTTAATTTTGCACTGCTGGGTGACCATAGCTGGGAGCAGTAATCCAGGCAGCTGAGGACAAATGTCCTCCATAGGACCATCATGGTTTCCTTATCTCTGGTTCTGAATGTTCTCAGGATCCATCCAGCCAGTCTGCACTTTGTCACCATCCTGGTAATATGCACTTGGAAAGTGGTATTATCACTCATGTCGATACCCATGTCCCTCACTGATTTAGTCTCTGGGATTGAAATTTCCTGTGGACCAGTGTACCCTGTAAGTTTCATATTCAGTTTTGGCCGCTGGTAGTGCAGGGCTTGGAATTTTTCTGCATTTGAGTGCATATTATTATCCTCAGCCCATCTGTAAATTGAGTCCAACTCCTGCTGCAGATTTGCATCATCACTGGGGTTCTGTATTTTCTGAGAGACTTTTGTATTGTCTGCATAGCTAGTAAGGGTGGCTATCTAGGCAGTTGAGGGCATATCTGGGAGGGCCACAATAAAAAGCAGTGGTCCCAAGACAGTGCCCTGTGGAACACCGCTCACTATTTGTGTTTTCATTGAGGTGGCTCCATTAGCCACTACTGCCTGACTCCTATCTTTCAGAAAGTAAGTTTCAGGAAATATATACCAGCTTGCATTTCAAATTCCTGTGAACATTAAATATTTATCTCTCACTGGATGGGATCTTTTTTTTTTTGCTGATCCCTCTACTAAACAGAGCAATACACTGTATTTACATATAATCCCTACTGTCGAGAAACACTTGTTTCTGGTGCACCTAAAAGCAAAAATATACACCAATCTCCTTTATCTCAAAGATAGTCTTAAAATTTCGGTTTATGTTTATAAATCATTTTACAGTAAGCTTAGTACTGGTAATAAATTCATAATAATTACTTTTTTTTTTTCTCTCTTTTTTCTTTTTCACCAGCTCAAGATATAGCAGCACTACTCTATTGGACTGTAACTGTTCTCATTTTTTTTTTCTGCAAATCTTTACTGTGACTACTGATCTAAAGAACTCCAGGTTAATATCCAACTCCCTGATTTTCTGCAGTCATTACCCAGGTAGCGATCCCTTTTTACTCTGTTTGTGATAGTGTGTATTGAATATTTCTCTGATGATATTATTATAGTGTACAATAATTTAAAACCAGCACTTCAGTTCTTTATTTCTTTTCCATATTTACACCTTTTGGGTGTTTTGCATTGTGCTAAATCAGGTTGCCAGTGTTTGGCTATGATTAAGAATTACTAAAATGGTAAAAAAAATACTGGTTTTTGATAATCTTGTGTCCTATCAAAAACAGCTACTAGTTTTATATGATCTCTTGGAAAATTTAATTTCATATTTTACTTAAAATATTTTAGTAAGTTTTGATGGTAAAAGCTCAAGAAGTTGTATTAAATGTTGCAGGAATCCTTAAACATTGCTTGTCCTGAATTGGTATTTTTTTGTTCTGTTTTTATTGACCTCAGAAATATGAAATGTGAAAGGCGAAGTTGGTTATGCTAAACAATATCACTGACAGGGACCTCAAGAGTTAATCTTTGTTGTATTAAAATCGTGTTAATGTCTTTAAACGATCAAGTAACTATTAATATCAAACTACTTAATCTTTTGTTAGACAACTTTATCATATTGCTTACATTTATTTCTGTGTTACGTGAATAACCTCTTTCGCAATGCTTTAGTCTACAGAGATCTATATAACAAATTGATACATTGATCATAGCCTTAGTTATCCTTCTAAAACCACTAAACTAGATTATCTTTTCTATTTTTCAAATATCTTGTGCAATTCCTTATATAAATCTCTGTTGATCACTAGAAGCAATGGTTTACAGGACTCAATACAGATGTAGAGTATTCTTCAATACATCATAACTGAAAGGTTTCCATTTCCAGTACTCAGAATTGCTTGTTTCCAATGATTAGCCAATAAACTGAGCCTGGTTTTCTTTTGAATATCTCCTGTCTGAATATTTTCTGAAATATGAAATGAAAGTTTGAAGGAAATGCTTACCGTTATTTTCTTTTGTTCAGAAACCTTTGGGAACAACACATGCAAAAGTAGCTGCTTCATATACACATAGTTTTTGTTATATACACAAATACTCATAGTTTTTGAAATTACCCATTATATGAAACTTCTCTCAAATTCCATTAAAGGAACTTTAGAAGCTTTTACTCAGGTGTTAAATAAATTTTTGTGAAGTTTATTCTAGATTATTCAATTTTTTCCCCTCTAGTTCTGAAAATGTCTGCAGTCCTTTCTCATAAACATATTTGTCCAGATTACATTTCTTGCTACTCATGGTTCTATATCTAATAACTTCAAGATATATGCTTAAACGTTGTGTGAATGTTACCAAAAGTAATTTTTGGAATCTTTCTTTCAATTGACCTTTTGATATCAACCTGCCTGAAACTACTCCTAGTTTTATAATATGTTTCTAAATTAGAGCAATCTAAAGTAAAACCTTCCTTCAATGGGTCTTCCTGTTAATGTTTCAAACAGTCATTTAACCCTTAGGAGCTGACAGGGCTGGTTTATCAACTGAAAAGTTGACTGATGAAGAAAATTGTATTAGTTAATTCAGTTTTCTACAAGAATATATATAGTTTTATATATGTAAAGTAATTACTTTATTTCTATAATTCTTTTTTAAAAACAAGTGCATGCCCCCCATAGGGCTTGTGAAAAGGGCTCCGTCTTCTTGGCACTAAAACTCCAGATGAGGCTCCTGTCTCCAAAGCATTAATAGTGACAAAGTTATTTTATTATATACTTCTTTATTTAAAATAAACTGACGCAAAAGCAGCATATTTCAACAGAAATATAATGAAAGGTTTAAAATAAAGAGAGGCTGTAGAAAGAATTTAGTAAACTATGATGTTTGGTGAATACTTTACAACAGGCATGGACAACCTTTATCAAGAAGTGGGCCATAGGAGACATGGCTCATCATCAGGTGGGCTGCACTAGTTAGGTGTGCCATTCACAAGGCCCCATAGATCACAGTTTGCCCATAACTGCTTTACAGTTCCCTATATGAGAACTGATCTTATGTTTGATTCCTGTTAGGATTTTCTTTGATTTATCTGCTTGATTTTGTATCTGGATAGTGGCAATCAATGGTCTAGAGAGGCTAAGGAGAGACCCATGAATATCTGACTGGCCTCCTTCTCAAAAGCAAATAAATAAATGACTTCAAGGTCTTCTTGAATTTTGAAAGGAACCCCACTTCCCAGTCCCCAAAATAGTCTTGTTTTGCCCTGTAGTATTTCTCTTGTAGGCCCTAGTCAGATATACTATTCTGCTTAATATTATCTAATAAAGACTTATCTGGAGAGAAACCTAACAACGATAAATATTTGTAAAATGTAGACCTAAGTAAAATCACTCTGTATTCGATGACAACACCTCATTAAAGTGTTTACCAAGTAATATCAAAGGGTTGACCAACAGCAACCATATTTCTGAATTCCTGGCTTACATGTCTGTTCCCTTGTCTTTGACTGTGTAATATATTTTATTATGCATTTAAAAGTTGAGGACTAGGTGGTGAGACTCTTCCAAATGGAACACATGGCTGTTTTCCTTTTGTGCCTCCTACCCTGACAATATTGTTTGTAATAGCTGTTATCTATAGTAATAAACACAAAATTTTGTCTATCTGGGACAAAATCTATCTGTCTGTCCCTGTATATCAGTCTACAAAGACATATACCTTTTTTGGTATCTGGATGATCACAGGATTGAAAATCTGTCCTTCATTTGGTTCTTGAACATCCAGTATTAGGATCAGGTCTGGATGAGGATTTGTTATACACTAAGAGTTGAAAATTCGAATTTTAAATCCCAAAATTTGTGAACTTACAAGTTTTTCATTTAAACTGGATTTAAAGTAATACCATATTGATTGGGTACCAATCAGTGTTGTATTGTTATCACTCTCTTTAATTTTGGGCTGCAGGCCCAGTTAGCCTCCACAGGAGCTAGCTTAAAAGTTCGCACAGAGTGCAGCTTTTAAGCTAGTTAGAAATAACGGTAAATGGTCTGTATACTGAAGACTTATTTCAAATACTAATTGTACAGCTGAGTTTCCAGTTTTAGGAAGAACTCACCAACCATGTGATACGTGACACATTACAGAACACAGTATCTCAACATTTAATGTCATTTCAGAAGAAAGAAACTATTGAACTGCAAAATAATAAATTACAGATGAAGTTTCATCTTAATCGTTTTCTTAAACCCTTTAGCGTTCAGATTATTCTGACAATTGTAATGCTTTTTTTATTCACTTTGTTTTTAATTAATCATGCATTGTCTTATAGCTTTGAGATTTTGATAATGTGATTTATTTTTAGAATGCCATGCACCTGTACTGGTGCCACATGAAAAGCACCAACACTGATGCCATGTAAAAAGCTCTTGTGATGGTGTCACATAAAAAGCTCTCAGTATGCTCTGTAAAGTGGTTTGCATTAGGAAGGGCATCTAGCCATAGAAACCATACTGAAGCAAACAATTAGAACCTGGTGCAGCTCTTGTCAAAATGTCCAACCCAAGCCAGCATGGAAAATGGACTTCAAATGATGATTTAGGGTAGGTGTGAGAGGCTGAATCTAGAAAGTTTCAATATAAAACAGCACATTTGGGACCAGGTATGGTCCCTTTATTGCTAACGAGTTAAATATTGATGTTCATAAGTATAGCAGATTTATTAAAATAATTTCACTACCTCTGCTTCGGAAATAATCTCTCTCTTGAGAAAGAGCATTCTCATGGAACAAGGAATAAAAGCCAAGATAGTTAACTGAGATTAGGATCTGGTGTGTCTGACTCTGCTAGCCTTCTGGAAATGTTGGTCATCATGACAAATTGGAAAGGAACACAGTGTCTACTATTCCATTGCTTTTTTTTTTTTAACCCTTTTGTTACTATGTTTCTGACCAAAATCCACCCCTCATGAGTTTCAATTAAATTCTAAAATAATCATGAATTTTGACTAGTTTCATTAAACAACTGTAACTTTTTTACTTATCAACATATTAATGTGATATTTGGAACATAATTAAAGAAAGGGTTCTTAATCAATTCTATTGCATAACTTTTGTCTCAAAGTGACTCTAATTACAGGTAAATCCAGGCAAACTAAGCAAAAGGTAAAAATATTAAAATTTTGCTTAAACATCACCATAGAAAATGAATCATCAGCTAATATTCAATTGGGTATGCAACAAAATTTTGATATAGAAGAATTGTGCACATCACTAGATTGTCAGTTGAATTTAATACACAACAGAACAGATGTACCTTAATGGTGAAATAAACTGAAATACTGGAATCCACCTAAATTCACCGCAAGTTTGACCAAACTAAAAAATTTGGTCAAAAAATAATATACAACCCTGGTTATGGTACGGAAGTGGTAAATTCCAGACCACATCATACCCTAGGCCATGCTGACTAACATTATTTTACCTGTATAAAAATTAAATCCATAGCAGTACCCAGTATTTGCTTCACAAATTTTCCAAACTTTGATCCTCCATTTCGTGGGCTTTCCTGGCATATACTGTTTGTTTTTCATTCTGCATAACAGTTTGTTTCCGCAGTGATCGCTTCAAACAAGCATATTGAAAATAATAAAAGTCTAACGGTTTTGCTTCCTAAGAAAGACTATGGATAACCCCTTCTCAGAAAATTGCTAATAAAAACATTTTTAAAGTTTTTACTTCATTCCGATGTAAAATCGTCTTTGCTGTCGCAATCGTTGCTTTGTTTCTTCAGAATTGCTGCTTTTGGTTTCGGATGCATTCTTGTACACTACGTGCCTCATTCATTCTTTTTCTCTATATCTCCATATTTTCTGTTGAAAAACCTTTAAATTCAGAATCACTGCTTGATAGCATGAAAAAAAAATCAATGCCGAAAAAATGTGGAAAACTATCTCCCAAAATTTACTGAGTTCAGATATCACATCAAGCAATGTTGGATACTATAACTCAACTATTTACAAAGTGAAATCACATATTTTTACAGATGTACTAAAGAGATTTGTGCTTAAATTCACATTTAAATAACAATGGGTACTCTTGGTTAGGTTGGTCTTGTGAACCAAACATTTTTTCGGCTGGCTATGGCTGGGTTAGTATCAAAAGGGTTAAACAAAAGCTAGTCTAATGTAGTCAAGCTTTCTTCACTATCATACACAATATCTATGTTGCTATTCATTGTCTGATATCTGTTTTCCATGCTGGCTTAGGTTGGACAGTTTGACAGGAGCTGGCAAGCCTGAGAATTGCACTTGGCTCCAATTGTCTGTTCTGGTATGGTTTCTATGGCTGTATAACCTTCCTAATGTCAACTACTTTACACAGTGTACTGGTGCTTTTTATGTGGCACCAGTACCCAAGTGGTTGCCAACTAGCTTGGAAGGCAAAGACAATTCAGCTGAAGGAGGAGTGGAACCAAGAGAAGTGAGGGAACCAGTTGTTTAGCTCTAATAAAATTTAACGAGATATGTTCCATAACCTGAATAGCCTTTATGATGCATTGACTTCTCAGATTGTAAAAATTTAGGTTATATTCAGAGAATATTTGGCAATCATAAACTTTATAAATTTCCTTAGGTGAAAAAGGTTTTTTTTCCTTTTTCTTTTACATAGACAATATCATCAGCATCCAATGTGCCATCAAGGGTTACTGATGTCTTGCATTGGGAAGATTTTGGCCTAATAGTCTGTAAAATTGCCATAATGTAGTAAATGCGTTTCACTTTCAACTGAGTCAACTAGAACAATGTGAAATGAAGTGCCTTGCCTAAAAACGTAATGCATAATGTTTTGTTATTCCTTATTTGGTATTTTTGGGCTTTATTAATCCTAGACTACTTTGTCTTTAATGAGAGCGAAGTGTCTACCTTCAGAGGAAGTGTTTTTATTCACTTAAGTTCTCAAATACACTTGATACAAGAAAAAAGTGATAGGTCACCTTACTTCTGAAAGTGTTCCAGCTACAGCGCTGTCTGATTTGTGAATGGGATGGAGTTATCAGTAGCACAGAGGCAATCATTTTCTATTTTGATCTTAAATTCTTTTTAAAGGTGGTCACTGTACTGCTAGGAATAGTAACTAAATCTTCCTTAAATTACACTCTACCATCTTGAAAAGAGTGAAACAAGATTGTGATGGTTACAATACCTTTTGATCACAGGTTGAACATTACTTTATGATTGCTTTTCCATATTGATATGGGTTGGACAAGTCATCAGAGTCCAAGTTAGTTCTTTGGTGTTACTGAATTAACTCAAACTGATGACACATCCAACCCATACCAGCATGGAAAAGTGCATGTGAAATGGTGATTTTTGTGTTTTGTTGTTTAGATAAAACATGACATGTCACAGTAACAGCAAAACTGTTGGATGAATCAAGTAAATTATGTTTTCATTTTTGGCATTGCTGGTTCTATAGGTGGAATGGCTGTTCTTGACAATGTGTCACTGTTCTTTTTCTTTTTGCATCCAGTTATAGGAGACAGGTTTTCAACTAAGAACACAGAGCTGGAACAGATATGGCAAAATATCCTCTCCTCTGCTCTAAGATATTCACTTATCCACCACCATGGACTGTACTGTATCAACTCTGAAAGGATAGAAGGCAAAGTTGATTTTGACAGGATTTGATCTCAGAGAGCAGAAATTTGGAAAAATATTCTACAAAGCATTCTATTCAATGCTTTTCAAATGATTTAGATTTAGAACAGGTGGTCTCCAACCATCAGGCTGCTGACCAGTACCCGGTTGCACAGAAAGGATGAACTTTCAAATTTTTGCTTGTATTATAATGCATATTAAAATGTAATAATAGTAGCAATAAAGTGCATAATATACAATGTTATAATTACATTTGCATTTTATATATATATATTATGCACTTTGTGTTTTGTTATGCATGTGATATTTTGGCCTGTGGAAAAATTGTCTTGCATAATGCTAGTCTATTGTCCAAAAATGGATGGGGACCGCTGAGTATGTTGTGACCCTGTTGGTGCTGGTGCCATGTAAAAAGCACTGGTGATGGTTCCACATAATAAGCACCCAGTATACATCCTGTAAAGTGGCTAGTGTTAGGGCATCCAGCTGTAGAAACCAGGCCAAAGCAGGCAATGGAACTTGATGTAGCTTCTGGCTTTGCCAGTTCCTGACCTTGTCACCTCCTGTAAAGTCATCCAACTGATGTCAGCAAGGAAGATGGATGTTAAATGGTGATGTATCATCAATAGCTGACTGTTGAAATTTCTCCAAAACAGTAAACTGATATGTTATCTTGAAGTAACTTAGAAGCTAATCAACAATATTTAATTATTTAAGAATAGTGTGTTGTTACTTCACTGGAAAAAAGTCTAATTTATTATCTATAATCTATATAATGAATTTATCATGTAATACATCTGACCTGTGTTGGACCCATTTTTCACATAACCAATATCTTGTGCTTCATAATAAACTGCATGCAAGTCACTGAGGTTATACTGTGTCAGTGAACAAGATATTTAATGCTCAAGTGGCCAGGTCTACCTACCTAGCTGTTAATTTGTACTTTATGTTAAGATGGGAAGAATAAGCACATGGATAGTTTTTGGTTCAGTCCCACTGCATAGCACCTTGAGCAAGTGTCTTCTACTATAGGGTAGGGCCAACCAAATCCTTGTAAGTGATTTTTGTGTTTTGTTGTTTAGATAAAACATGACATGTCACAGTAGCAGTAAAACTGTTGGACGAACCAAGTAAATTATGTTTTCATATTTTGCATTGCTGGTTCTATAGGTGGATGGCTGTTCTTGACATAAGTGGATTTGGTTGAGGTAAACTGAAAAAAAGCCTGTTGTGTCTATATACACGTGTGTGTGTCTTCATGTTTGTCCATCATTACTGCTTGACAACCAATGTTGGTGTGTTTATGCCCCCATAACATAGCAGTTCAGCTAAAAAAAAACAATTTAATAAGTACCAGGCTTAAAAAAATTAATACTGGGGATTGATTCATTCAACTAAAAAAGTTTGAGGTGGTGCAGTCTAATAAAGGTAACAACATAGTATGTTGCTCTCAGAATTGGTGCATTGGGTTCTTTAACGAAACTCTTCATTTCACATTGTTCTAGTTGATTCAGCTGTAAACAGGTAACACTGTCATGGTATTAACTCTCTGAACATTTTAATCTTGGTTCTTTCTCTTGTTTCTATGCTTTTGAAGGACATACCTCCTCTATTAATGAGGTCTATTGTCATCGTTGATATCATCATCATCATTCAGTGTCCATATTCCATGATGGCATGGGTTGGACGGCTTGACAAGGAGCTAGCAAGCCAGAGGATTGAACCAAGCTCTACTGTATTATTTGGCATGGTTTCTACAACAGGATGCCCTTCCTAATGCCAGCCGCTTTACAGAGTATACTGGGTACCTTTTATATGGCACCAGCACAGGAGCTTTCTATATGACGCCAGCATGGGTGCCTTTTACATGGCCCTGGCAGGGTAACAAAGGATGAACACTTGAAAGAATTAATTTCATGTGTACTCTTAGTGCTCACTATTCCTGTAGATCTTCCATATATAAAGTCTACATTCCGTCTCAGTGATTCTACTACACTTCTTTGGCACTTTACAGTGAGTATACAGTTTGGAATTCCTACCTACTCATTTTTTACATAACAAGCTTGGCCACTTCTTCAGTAGCAGCAAAAATTCCTATGTTTCCTTGGTTTACTTTGAGACTTGGCAATTGTAGGTTTTGCTTCCAAGATAGGAAATTTTCATAACCCTTTGGCATTTAATCCAAACCAAATATTCTACATGTTTTATGTTAAAACTGACCAGGCATGGCTGGGTGATAAGAAGCTTGCTTCCCAGCTACAATGTTCCAGGTTCAGTCCCACTGTGTGGCACCTTGGTCAAATGTCTTCTACTATAGCCTCAGGACAGCCAAACTTTGTGAGTGGATTTGATAGACGGAAACTAAAAGAAGCCTGCCACATATATATGTGTCTGTGTCTGTTTGTCCCCTCACCATTGCATGTGTTTATGTCCTCATAACCTAGCAGTTTGGCAAAAGAGACCAACAAAATAAGTATTAGGCTTACAAAGAATAAGTCCAGGAGTCAATGTCTTTGACTGAACCCTGTAAAAGAATAAAAGCATATCCAATCTCGTGTATGCTACAATGTCATTCTAAAAATATCCAAATACACCATTGAAATATTTAAGCTACAAAATAATGTATAATTAATTCAACAAAATGTGAACAAATAAGCCTTATGTTAGAATAATCTGAATGTTAAAGGGTTAATCACGGATTAATTCAAAGATGAGAGCTAGGTTTTCAGAATGCAAAATCTCTCTGGGGTATCCATCCTTAAACTGGTAATCCCCTGGAAGACTAATAAACACAAGGGAGCTGAGAACTATATCTGTTGGAATCTTCAGTTCAATGTCCTAGACCTGCTGGACAAACACGACTGCTTTTACAGTCTCTGACAGCTAAGAATGTTTCTTTCTACTGGCCATTTTTGGCCAGTTGATACATTTCTACTAGAGGCCTCTATTTCTTACCTTTAAATAAGGTCTTGGCAAAATATTCAAGTAGCTGGCACTTTACAAGTTGCTGTGTTTGACAAGTAGACCCAAGGTGTGCCTTTTGTATCTTCTTTTGGAATCTGCCATGTTGATGTTGATACATCTCAAAGAGAAATGAGCATTATATGGTTGGCACATGCTGTGTAGCATTGTGATTGGTCATCTCTATTTATGATCTAAGATATGTTGAAAGTTACCTGGCACAACTTCTGTATACACACACATGCTTGCACATAGCTTTGTGCTGGTGTCACGCAAGAAGCCCAAGTAATGGTGCTGTGTAAAAATCACCCAGAACACTTTGAGAAGTGTTTGGTGTTCGGAAGGGCATCCAGCTGTAGAATTCATACTAAATCAGACAATGGAACCTGGTGTGGATCCTGGCCTTGCCAGTTCTGTTTCAAACCGTCCAACCCATGCCAGCATGCAAAACAGGCATTAACTCATCATCGTAATGATATATGTAATCACACATATGTACTGGCATGGTTGTATAGCAAGAAGTTTACTTTCCAACCACATGGTTTGGCATTCAGTCCCACTGTGTGTCACTCATGTCTTCTGCTATAGTATTAGGTTGATCAAAGCCTTGTGAGTAGATTTGGCTGATAAAAACTGAAAGAAGTTCATTATATATATATATATATATATATATATATATAGGCGTTAGGAAGGGCATCCAGCCGTAGAAACACTGCCAGATCAGACTGGGCCTGATGCAGCCTTCCGGCTTCACAGACCCCAGTTGAAGCGTCCAACCCATGCTAGCATGGAAAGCGGACACTAAATGATGATGATGATGATATATATATATATATATGTGTGTGTGAGGAGAGGGTACTGTTTCTTTGTCTGGACATCATGTGATAGTCGTAAACATGTATCATTGTCATACAAGCGGTGTTCTTTGTTTTCCATCATGTAGCTATATGGATTTTTATGCACAATATGCCAATGTGAACTACAACATATGCGGGGGGGGGGGCGGTTTAGAATCAAAACATCATCAAGACTCATGTCCAGTATCAACTGGGCAACAATGGCTTGTAAACAGTTTTAATAGACTTTAATCTTTCGAAAGTGATGAGCTGGTAGAATCGTTAGCACACCAGACAAAATGCTTAGTGACATTTCGTCTGTCTTTACATTCTGAGTTCAAATTCTGCTAAGGTTGACTTTGCCTTACTTCCTTTCGAGGTTGATAAAAATAAGTATCAGTTGAGTAACTGGGATCAATATAGGCAACTCCACCCAACCCCTTCAGAATTGCTGGCCTTGTGCCGAAACAAGAAAAGAATATACTTCATCGTTTGAAAACAAATTTTGTTTTTTTCCTAAGACATGGTACCAAATGCTGAAGCAAAGGATTTTGAGAAGTATAAGAGGCATTTATTAAAGCCTGAGAGGCATTTATAAAAAGCAATCAAGTTTTCCCATTTGTATTTGACTTTTCTTTTGTAACATATCATTTGGCTGCAGGTCTGTAACTTCAAGACAGAAATCTGATGGAAGTTCCTTAATAATGCATTCAAATGGATATTGTAAGATTTTCAATAAGTTGGCTGAGTATACCAATTTGCACAACTATTTGTTGTTTCTAAGAAGTGGTTAACCCATTAGTGTTCGCATTATTCTGCCAAAATTAATGCTTTTTTATCCACATTGTTTTGAACTAATCGTGCATCATCTTGTAGCTATGAGATTTGGATGAGGTAGCTGTTAATTTTAAAAACGATATTGTAGGGTAGGTGTGAGAGACCAGATCTGGCCAGTTTGACCATAAAACAGGCAGAATACTTTTGGCCGGTTTAAATGCTAAAGGGTTAAACATGATCTTTCTCATTCTAAAAAATGTCAGTCTCCATCACAATTTTTAAAAAAATTGTAAAATAATCTTATTTCTTCTATTAAACCATCTTAACATTTAGGTAAAGCAAACAGTTGTATTCAGCAACGGTTTCTTCCCAAAATGTCTAAAACTAATGACAAGTGTTTTGAGATCATTCTCTGCTCTATCACACGACAGATTTCCACAATGAATGATGTAGTGAAATACTGTCAGTTTGATACATCCTAGACCAAGCATAGGCAACCAGTTTTGAGACGTGGGCTGCATGGGACATGCACATGGCTAAATAAATACAAAGTAATTTTCTTGCTAGGCATGCCATCCAGTCCTGCAAGCCACAGTTTGTCTATGACTGCCCAACATTAACCTCTTCTACACCACGCAATCTCTTCAGACATTTCCAAATCAGATTCTATTTAGTTGCTTCATGTCTTTACAAAAAAAAAAAAATTCTCTTTCCCAGCAGTTCTTCCATAAATTCTGTTTCCTGAAGTTAGTTCTTCTATCATTTCAAAGTTGGCATTAAATTCCTTGACTGAACAATAACAACACTGGATTGTCAGACACAGTCATTGATTCATCAAGCGCCAAAAGAAAACTAAAAATTTTGTACTCTGTTGTTTAATTGGCACTACTTTTTTTCTACCTTTTTACCAAAAAAAAAATAAAAATAAATGAATAAATAAATAAAATAAAGAAAATTAATATTCTTGGATAAATCTATTATTCTGGATATATTTCTTAAGTTGTTTTTACAACACACGATCTAATTAATTTTCCAGCAATAAATATTGTTTTGCCTTTTTTAACTAACTTATAAGCTATTCTCAACTATGTTTTGTTGCAGTTTCAATTTTAGTATTTGTCTTGGTGCAAAGCGATTGTTGTGATAAAATTCTCTGCTTCCAGCTTTCATACTTATCATGACATAAATTTTCTGTTACATTAGACTAGTAAGATGAATATTTTATCTGGCAATGTTTATAAATATTCTTTTGGCAAACTTTGGTTTTTTTTTTCTTTTCAATTACAAAATATTCCAATATGCTACACACAAATGTTTCATAAAGCTGCAACATTCAATGAATATATATATATATATGTGTGTGTGTGTGTATATGTATACACACACACATACCATGTGATCAACCAAACTATCAGATGCTTTTAAACATCGCTAGCCACCATGCGATTTCCATTGTTTTAGCTTTCAAATGTCATCCCACTGGCTAGGAGTGCAAGCCAATGATCTATCTATCTATCTGTAAGGTGGTGAGCTAGCAGAATTGTTGGCACACCAGGCAGAAATCTTGCCAGCATCTTGTCCGTCCTTATATTCTGAGTTCAAATTCTGCAGAGGTCAACTTAGCCTTTCACCCTTTCAAGGCCAATGCCGGTTGCAGTGATACCTGAGGAACGCCCCCCCACCCCGCCCAAGCGTCATCTGTACCTGGAACCGGGCCATATTAAGAAGAACTGTCCCCAGGACCAAAGTAGGGTTCTGGAGCAGTTAGTAAAAGAAACCACCTCCTCGTAAAAAGGAAGAATGTGGGCAACAGTGGTTGCTCACCGAAGGACCCCAAAGCTGCAGGAGGGAGGGAAGATCCTCTGGATAAAGCGGAAGAACTACACCCTCCCGTAGCACAAGGGAGAAAAAAAAAGAAGAATGGGACATTGCCGGCATGTCCTGAAACCTTGTCGGTGAGAATTTAGCCACCGATGGAGGAAACTGTGGCCCCTCCCATTATGATCAAAGATGCATTTGTGATGTTCTTTCATAAGGGAGGGGCTGTATAGAGCTTTGTAAAAAAGCTATAGGGCCAGAGGGAAGGGGTCCTGTCTTGTACAGAAAACCCTGATTGGCCTCTGCAGGTAACTGTGGAGGTCGTAATGGAAAATGATATGTTCAGGGTGATGGACTCCTTTCCCAAGGACCAGTACAGTTTTGCTTTCTGGGGCCCTGACTTAGAACTGCAGGAGGCATATTGCCTGGTTGGGGAGGAAAGGGAAGATGCCTTAGTGTCTCGATTTTTTGGTAAGAGGCTCAGCGCTTCATCTTGTAAGGTTGATTGCGTCCATTCTTTGAACTTTGGTAAGAGGTTCAATACCTCATTTTGTGTTGATGAGAAAAAGAGAAGAATGTTTTTGGGAAGCAGCATTTGGCGGGCGTTGTCTGCTTCCCCAACCAATCATTTTTTCATTTTTTTCATTCCATTATCATTTGTGTCTTTGTCCAGCCCACAGCTACATCTTTGTAAGGCTGTATGGACAATTGATGAAATAATGTCTAAGAGCGCTATTATAAACAGTAATTGCCCTAAGACAGTTCCCTAAGGGACACCACTCAAAATTTATGTTTCCCTAGAGAGTGCACCCTTAGCGGCAACTGTCTGACTTCTATTGTTTAGGAAGTCATGCAGCCACTCTCCTAGTTTACCAGATATACCAAGGTTTCACAGCTTGTGACATATCATGCCATGATCAACTTTGTCAAAGGCCTTTGCAAAGTCAAGATATATCACATTGACATGTGAATGGTCAAGCAGCTGCTTCAGGACCCAGTTATAATGCTGTAAGAGCTATGTTAGACAGCTTCTGCCTGGACAGAAGCCATGCTGTGTATCGTTCAGCAAGTCATTTTCTTCTAGGGATGTAATCAGTTTCTTCCTGAATATTTGCTCTATAACTTTGCTGATATGTGAAGTCCGAGAGATAGGTCTAGTTTTTGGCCTCTACTCTGCTTCCACCTTTATGGATATGACATATGATGCCTTCTTTTAGCTTTTTGGGAAGTTTACCACTTGCAAGGAAACTCAGGAAGAGTATCCAAAGTGCTCCCGCTAATTCTTGTTTACATGACTAAGAAAATATTACATCTTCCTCTTCAGTGTCAATGTAGGTGATGGCTGCCTCCTTTTCCTGCAGGGTTGCATAGTCGAAGAAATCAGCTGGGTTTTTTATTTGCATATGACCCAGCAGAGAGGTGAAGACACTTTTAAATTGTACACTGATCACTTCATTTGTCCTTCTGGGGTCTGCAGTCTTTGAGCCATTCAATTGGAGCAGGGGTCCTATTTTGTACTGTACTGTGGCTGTATCCCTTGCAAATTTATAGAAAGCCTTGGGGTTTGTTTTTATACTTTCTACAGCTCTCTTCTTTGCTCTTTCCTTTTCATGGGACAGTTTACTTTTGTCTTCAATTTCCATCATTGTCTCTCTTAATTTAGCCTTTTTACTATCCTTCATTTCTCTATTCAACTGGTTTGAGACATTTGTTCTGTGTCTCTTAAGGATTCTCTTGTCTCTGGGGATTCTATTTATATGTATGCTGGCCTTTCTTTCTGGTACATATTTGGTGCATATAGCATGCACAGTCACCTTAAAGCGACATAGTTTTAGGCCATTGCCTTGCATAGACAGGTTGTCAGGCCAGTTTTGATTGTAGATCTCTTTGCAGATTGATTACCAGTTTGCTTTGTGGAAATTTAGGTTGGATATGGCTTGAGTCCTGCTGTAGAAACTCTGCCAGATCAGATTGGAGTCTGGTTTGCCAGACCTCAGTCAAATCATCCAACCCATGCTAGCATGGAAAGCGGATGTTAATTGATGATGATATATATGCATGTATACATGTATATGTATGTATATATGTATATGTATGTATACATGTATATGTATGTATATATGTATATGTATGTATACATGTATATGTATGTATACATGTATATGTATGTATATATAATGTATATGTATGTATATATATGTATGTATATACATGTATATATATGTATGTATATACATGTATATCTATGTATGTATATACATGTATATCTATGTATGTATATACATGTATATTTATGTATGTATATATATATATATGTATATATATATATCTGTATGTATATGTATGTGAATATGTATATATATATGTGTATATGTATGTATGTATATATGTATATATGTGTGTATGTATATGTGTATGTATATATGTGTGTATGTATATGTGTATGTATATATGTATATATATGTGTGTATGTATATGTGTATGTATATATGTGTGTATATATATATATATGCATGTTTATATATATATGTGTGTATGTATGTTTATATGTATATATATATATATGTGTGTATGTATGTTTATATGTATATATATAGATGTATGTATATGTATGTTCATATATATGTATATATATATATATTTTTTTTTATATATGTGTATGTATATATGCATATATATATATATGCTTGTATATTTGCATGTAATATATTTTAAATGATTGATAGGGAAGGCAGTGTGTACTGTAAGCTTTACTTAGCCTGACAATCATTTTGGCATTCATCTGCATCTTTCTCTAGTGGGTGGAGGACAATATAATGGAATCAAATGCCTCTCACAGTGCAGAAGAAACCTCATCAGGTTACATTTTATACTACGTTTTTCAAGCCTCTCATTTAAACTTTAATTTTAAACATAACTTATATATATATATATATATATATATATATAATATATATATGTTTGTGCATGTGTTGTTGCAAAGTTAATGAAATACATGTTGAAAATAGACAGAGAAATGTGATAGGGTTGAAATCTAAACCTGAAGGTTTATATAAGGTTTATATAAGATGGATCTAAATTTATGTTAGAGACAGACCAAATTACAAATTTGATGAAAGCATATCACCTGAAGGACATTTTTAAAGGAAAACAAACTGGTCAAACAAGTAATTAACTAGAAATGATGGAATATTCCTTGAAACATATTGTCCTAAGTGTTAAATAAAACCAGTTATAAAATATGATTGTGCTTATAAAATATTTAAGACTTTTTACATTAAGGCACAGGTGGGCTTTGTATTAAGAAGTTTGCTTCCCAACGACACAGTTCTAGATTTCAGTCCCACTGCATGGCACCTTGAGCAAGTGTTTTCTACTACATGATTAACTGATCCTCCTGTATTTTCTTTTAGACAAAGCCAGGAACATTTCAGCACCCCCTCATATTAGCTGAACTTTCCAGCATGGGAGGTCCTAGTGGGAGATTGTGCTCCATTAGCATTTACTTTCAGGGTCATTGACGCATACAAGCAACAATACCACGACAAGGACTTGAGCTTGTGGTCAGTAATGGATGATATAATGGACCATTACTCAATAAACTTGTATGGAATGTATGCCATGTAATCATCTAAGGAGGATCACTCATTCATATTGAAGTTCAGTATAGACATTTTGGTTTCATTGTTTGATCACATTCAAATGTTTATCCAGTATTGACTGCTATATGAACAAACGGCATCTTATTGATGTTCAGATTGCTTTTCTATGGTTTAGTACTCATCATTCCAAAGCACGTTAAGTCTTACTGTTCTGCGTATAAAGACATATTGGGTTATTTTCAAGGCATTGCATTCAATCTTGGATACAAATAAGCTTATCTTCTTTGTGAACGTTTGTATTTTTTCATATAATTACATTTATTATTTTTTTTATTAAGAAACACAACCTGATAATAAATTGAAAATATATTTAATTGTATAATTTATTATCTTTTTAAAATTACATTAATTTATTGAAAAAAAAAAATTAGTATGGTTTCCTGTATGTTTTGATGAATATGTCTTTTCACAAATTATATGCTGACTTTTATATGTTTTTGATCAGTTTGTCTTCCAACTAATGTGTTTTCTATGAATGTATTTCCAACCTATTTGTCTTTTTGGCAATATGCTTTCAACTAATATTTATTAACATTGAAAATGTTCTTTTTGAATATGCCTAATCCCTGATAAAACATGTCGTAAGCAATATATTATGTATCTCTTCATGTTCTTGAAGTCAAATGTTGTGCTGTGTATTGTAGGAAATAGTGTTATTTACATACATGACTTATGAAAAGTGATTCAGCAATTTTCTTTCTTCTCCATCTTGAATGTGTTTTGTAATTCAAAATAGCCAAAAATATGTGCACCGCTATGTGCTACTTTTGACAATATGATAATGCTAGAAAGAGTAAGAATGGTCAGCTTGAACAAAGTGCCAGGTCCAAAGATTTTCTTGAAGTTTGCTTTGCAAAGCTAAAATGGCAACTGGAATAAAAGTCTCTGATTTTTATAAAGCAGATACAAAACTGAAAATGTTACACATCTTTGTAGGGGGGGGGGAGTGGAGGGGAGAAGAAGAAAATGAATCAGTGGGAGCTGCCAGATATAGATAATGGTGTTAAGGTGCCCTGGTGGCCCCCACAAGGCACACAGCTGAAAAGAAGTGGGTGAGTGGCTGGTTTGCAAGATTGTATGGGAAGATGAATGAGGGTTGAGGAAGCAGACTTTCAACATGGGTTAGGTTGAAGAGTGAATGAAACCAGAATCATGAACTGGGGAGGATAGAGGGATGCAGAAGAGTGGGGATGGCAAGGGGCAGTCAGTGTTTCCTTTTGTTTAGGAATATACTTACCATTCAAAATCTTTTACTGAGTGAAGGTATATTTTAATTTTAATTTTTTTTTGGTGTTAACCTTTAGCATGCTGAAGGCAAATTATGTCACTGTATGAGTTTTCTCTCCTGTAGCTGCAGGTGTATTAAATCATGTTGAGAGGGGAGAAAACTTGTACAGCAACAAGATACACCTTCAGCATGCTAAAGGTTAATATAAAACAGCAGTTCATGGTAGATAAGAGAAACAAAGAATTTGTATTCAATATCATAAAGTGTTTGGCATTTGGAAGGGCCTCAGCTGTAAAAACCATGTCAAAACTGACCTCACCTGTGCTTGTTCCACTTGAAAAGCACTCTGTCCACTCTGTGGGGTGGTTGGTGTTATGAAGGGCATTCAGTAGTAAAAACCATGCCAAAACAGACACAGAAGTCTGGTGCCGGCTCCTGCCTGACCATCTCCTGCCAAACTGTCCAACCCATGCCAGCATAGAAGGCAGACATTAAATGATGATGATGATCACATATTCAGTAAAGTCAGTGGGCTGGATGGAATAAAGCTATGGGCTGTACTTTACCAACCCCTGTGTTATGTTTTTTGCAATGATTTCCTAGCTGGTCGGAGCAGATTCATGTCAAAGAGTAATGACCTACTAGACTGCTGTCCTGGTAATATCATATGTAGATGAAGGGACACCACAATGAACGTCGTGTGTCAATGTCCGAGTTCCGCTGGACCACAGAGAACCTCATGACAGAGACTCCTCCCCCATGCATTCCAGCTGACCACCATTTATATCATTCCAGTTCCTGTTATGGGCTGTTAACAATGTCCAGCTAGGGAGATAACTGTCTATTGAAAAAATGGGAAAAAAAAATAGAGAGCATCTCAGAACATCACAGTGGTTAGGAAATACTGAAATGTATTTGGTTTTCAGACTGAGCAGAAAGTAATATACATTATGCAGATTCAGTGTCCATAGGTCTTCAGTACAAATTCACAATATTGTTCCAAAGTTCAGCTTGTGGACATATGTAGTTATTATTTAAATGCTAACATGGGAGCCTTGTTTCTGAGAAAATAGTTGTTTTGTTATCAGTGAAATTTACAGAATAAGAACATTATAAGCACACAAACACAGACATGTATGTGTAAGTGAACACTCGTTTTCTATACTTTCTTCTATTTGTATCTTGTCATTCATTCATTCACAAGACTTTCTTGAAGGACCTGATTTAACTTTTATGTATGTATGCATGTATGTGTTGTATGACTGTACTGTGTAACTGATTTCGGTGAAGTAGAATACCCCCTTTGAGTTGAGTTGAGATGAAAGCATCATTGAAGATGTGTGAATGGTTTTCTATTAGCAGTATTTTGCATTTTGCGTTAATAAGGTGCTTTTCAGCAGAATTAAAAGTGGTATTTCTGCAAATGTGGAGGTTGACTACTTTTCTTCATGCATCTTTGCTACATTGAAGATGCAGATGCTGCAGGCCATACTATTGTGTTCTTTTGGTTTACGTTTTAGGAAATATTTTGGTTTACTGCACAGCAATAACACTCGGATAATATGGCTTTAAGATATATTTTTAAGGATTGACAGTTTTCTTCTTTTGTATCAAGCTTTCAACTGGATTTAGTAAAAGCTTTAGTTTTCAGCCCAGCGTTTTCACATGAACATTTTAAGTTTGAATGCAAGCTGTAAACTTGATTTTTATTAATGTTTATTTTCCGCTCTTTATCTCATCAACAATAGTACCTATGGTGTTGGAAGTCAAAATTGAAGTTCTATTAAATCAACAATTGGTTTTGATAGTTCTAGCTGAAATAAAATATAGTGCTTTGATTGTTGTGTTTATTTTTTTATGTTATAGAATGAAAGGTAGAAATATTACTATCAGTACTTCAGTACTGAAAAACACTTAAATGCATTCTAATGTAATATTGCGTCATGCTCTAGATGGCACAGTGACTGAGGGCACCAAATTAAATGGCTGAAGGTTTAGTTTAGTAGCTTCATAATCATTGTGACCATTTGTTGTTATGTTGCTTAAGCATTTGGTTAAAACATTGCTAAGATTGTCTGAGTAGCAAGTAAGTTATTTGAATTACAGAGGAAATTTACCTGTGATAAAATCTCTTCCTGTTTCAATGAAAGTTTGTCCCTAATCTGCTTAATGCTACAACATCCAGAAAAAAGTACTGCCCTTGTAAGGCCCCTAGGCTGTATTGAGGCATTTCTTAAATTGTGTGAGTGCAGAGGGACTAAATTGTGAAGAAATGGTCTCAGATTGACTGATGCCTTCATCATCATCTTTGATTTTTCTATGCTTGCATGGGTCAGACAGAATTTGTTGAGGCAGATTTTCTTTAGCTGGATGCCCTTCCTGTCACCAACTTTCTGTTTCCAAGTGAGATAATATTCCCCATGAGACAAGTTTTCGTGGAACATTGGAAATGGATTTGGCTTGCATGATGGTGACATTTATTTACAACAATCACATGAAATCAAGGCAGGGAGACAATAGGCCCAACCCATATACTGTGTAGTCAACAAAATCAAAAACAAACAATGTGCATGAACAAAATTAAGAATATAAAATGTTGACAATTTACCCATTGCACTCTGTATATATACACATGCGGGGAAGAGGTAGACCCAGAAAGACATGGGATGAGGTGGTGAAGCATGGTCTTCGAATGTTGGGCATCACAGAGGCAAGACAAGTGGCCAAGCCCCTTGGCGATATGCCATGCTCGAGAAGACCCATCAAGCCAAGTGAAATCGCCATGGTGGTGAATGTCGTGTAACTGGCAATTGTGCCGATGGCATGCAAGAAGCACCCTTTGAATGTTGGGCAATATGCTATGCTTGAGAAGACCCATCAAGCCAAGTGAAATCATAGTTATGGTCAATGCCAGTGTTGTGTAACTGTCACATAAAAAGCACCCTTCGAATTTCGGGCCTCATGGGGGCAGTGACAAGTGACTGAGACTGGAAAGACCAGTCAAGCCAAGTAAGATCGCAGTCGTGGCTGATACTGGTGTTTTGTGATTGTAGAAAGCATACCGAAACAGATTGGAACCTGGTGCAACTCCCCAGCTCACCAGTTTTCAGTCACAAACCATCCAGCCCATGCCAGCATGGAAAATGGATGTTAAATGAAGAGGATGATGACACACACATACATATATATAATTCCTTTTTATAACAATGGATCTCAAATCACATAAAGCTATAAATGATAGCATATAAATATTGGATGCCAAAAAAAAATTAAAACCCACAAATTATATTATATTCATTATGTAATTATACTCATTAGCTTACAACTGTTTCGGCTAAGAGAAGAAACCAGTACTGAGTATTGAATACAGTTTTGTATTCTCGTAGCCTTCTAGGAGCTAGAAGAATACTTGTTTATTAAGAAACACATTAAATATGTAGATACACACATACATATATATATATATATACATCATATGCATGCACATTTGTACTTTGTGACCCCAATCTGCAAAGTATTATTAGTTTAATAGGAAACATTTTACTGATAAGTGGAATATTCAGAGACAACTGGAATTTAATTCATAATCAAGACAAAGATTCAAATCAAATAGGTCACACTTAACGTTGGCAGCATTTGCCAGTCTTAAGATAATCATACCCATATAAATGCAATTAGAACACACACACACACACACACACACATGCAAATATACAGGCACAGTCATGTACATACACATATACATAGGTAGAAATGTATCAACAGATGAGTGCCTATAGACACTTAGATACAATTAGATACATACATACACTTGTGTACAAATGCACATACATATAGAGATATAGAGACAGGTACAATGAAACTGATACAATCAAAAATATAAAAGTATTATACATACACACACACACACACATGTATGTATATCATCATCATGTAATGTCTGCCTTCCATGTCGGCATGGACTGGACAGTTAGGCAGGATCTGATTAGTTGGAGGAATGAACAATGTGGCAATATTTGCTTTAACCCTTTCATTACCAACCCGGCTGAAACTGGCTATGGCTCTGTAGTACAAATGTCTTGTTTTTTCATAAGTTTTGAATTAAAATCTTCCATCAAACCTTAGTCCCAATTTATGTTCCCAACACTAGCTTAATGATAACGAAGTTATTTTACTAAATTCTTTGTTATATTTAAAATAATTGAGAGAAACACAGAGCATCTCAAAATAAATACAGTAATGAAAGGGTTATCATGGTTTCCATGGTTGGGTACCTTTCTTAGCACCAACCATTTTACAATGTATACTGGTAGAGGGTGGGGTGTTCTTTTAAAAAAAAAGTTTTACATTTTGTCCTTGGTCATCTCCTTCATTAAGTTTCATCCCAGTGTAATCCATCCTAAATCTGACATTGAATTCTTAATGTTACGGTACAAATGCCAAATGTTTATACCATGATGGATTTTGAGCTGCTTCTCTGATTTATGCTTCCTGCAATGGACATTTGATTATCATGATCTTACACAGTTAGGTGCCCAAACATTGGTTGCATATGTAGAGCTTACAGAAAGATACTTCGATGCTGCTAATTTTAATTGGGGAAGTTGAAGGGGACAGCTTTGATATGTTGTGGTGCCTCATTTGGGGATTTGTACTGCTTTCAATATTAATGTTTTGTGTCAGTACTCCCAAAACCTTTCAGTTGTAAATTATTGCATTTCTCTCTTTCTTCTCTTTAGGGAATAAGTAGTATTACAATATTTCAACTTCCCTCACCAATTAACCTGTTCATATAAGAGGTGTTTTTGTGTTGGACCATGCTTTTACAAATTCTGATTTTGGGATTGAAGATGTCTTTGATTGTGTATCCAGTTTGTTTGGTGGGCGGGCTGATAACAAAATGATTGAAATCTTTTCATCTGCTAACCTGTATATGGCATCAAGTTCTTCTGTTTGTTTTCTAGCACCATTCATATTATTTATCTTTGATGTCTTCAAAATGATCTTCATTGAAAGTGAAGGTAGCTATTCTGATAGCTGAGATATGTCTGAGAGAGCTATTTCAAACAGTATTCAAACACACACACACACACACACACACACATGCAAATGTGTGAGCGATAGGTGACTGTGGTAAGTAGCTTGCTTACCAAACCACATGGTCCCGAGTTCAGTCCTACTGTGTGGCACCTTGGGCAAATGTCTTCTGCTATAGCCTTCAGCCAACCAAAGCCTTGTGAGTGGATTTGGAAGATGGAAACTGAAAGAAGCCTAGCATCATCATTGTCGTTTAACGTCCGCTTTCCATGCTGGCATGGGTTGGACGGTTTGACTGAGGACTGGCAATCCAGAAGGCTGCACCAGGCTCCAATCTGATCTGGTAAAGTTTCTGCAGCTGGATGCCCTTCCTATATATATATATATATATATATATATATATGTTTATGTGTCTGAGTTTGTCCCCCCCCACTATTGCTTGACAACCGATGTTGGTGTGTTTACGTCCCCATAACTTAGTGGTTCAGCAAAAGAGACTGATGGAATAAGTCCTGGGGTTGATTTGTTTGACTAAAGGCGGTGCTCCAGCATGGCTGCAGTCAAATAACTGAAACATATAAAAAAAGAATAAAAGAATCATTTAACATCTGTTTTCCATGCTGGCATGGGTTGGCTGATTTGACAGGCACTTGCAAGCCACAGAACTGCACCAGTCTCCAATCGTCTATTTTGGCATGGTTTTTATGGCTGGATACCCTTTCTATCATCAACCACACTGTACAGTTCATATAAATATATCATTTATCCGTTATTTTTTACTAGTTTCAGCCACTAGACTGCAGCTGTTTGTCTGTTTTGGCTTGCTTTCTATGGCTGGATACCAATCCCTAATGCCAGCCGCTTCACAGAGTGTACTGGGTGTTTTTTTATACATGACACCTGTATGGGTGCTTTATAAGTAGCACCAGCACAGTTGTTTTTTACATGGCACCAGCGCAGGTGCCCTTTACATAGCACCAACACAGATGCTTTTTACATGACAACATCATGGTGTGGCACCTGCACAGTGTGGCACCTTCCTATATAAAAATATTCCAACTTTAGTTTTTAGAAGTCTTTCAATCAACAGACAGTAAAAATCTGTTCTTGCTGGATTCCATCATTACTGAAGGCTAGAGTTTCTTTTTTATTTGTTCATTTTAAAAACTTTTTATACCTTGCATGTCAGTGAAAGCTGTCTCATTTCACAGGTGGTCAATTACATTCTGTCTGTCATGTCATTGACCAGTAGAGAATATATGTATATTTTTAGTTCAATACACAGCTTTTATTACACATTTTATCACCTGTCTTCTAGTTTGACTGCCACTAGTTTCGGCTGAACTTATTTTGTTTGTAAGTAATCAACAACTAACATAACTGAAATGAAATTTGCTTCCTGAAGACTCAGAAGGACTAACTAAAGCTTAATTGTTAATTACTTCACCATATAATAATTAACTTTCATTTATCAACATTTGTCCTTTTCCTAGCCATTGGCCATAATGTTGTTGTCACTCCTCTTATTGGGTTATCTTCATTTGGTTCCAGGCACGAGGATGATTAACGTTTCTACCAAATTCTTTCACTTTACTATCTTCCATGATTTTTCTATTATTATTAAAAATGGTTTTATCCATTGTTATTTCATTCACTATTAAAGGGACTGCTTTAGAAATAGCTATTTTCTCGCCTGAAAGAAATCCAGTCTGCAACAAACGAGCTTTTCTTAATGTTATTTTTACTCTTGGTTTTGTTGTTTACTAGATTAAAAGTTGTAAATTATTTTCCTTGTTTTTGCATCATGTGAAAATATTCATATGTCTCTCTTTTCTATTTCAAACACTATGGTTCATAACTTGATTTGACTAGTAAATTTTATATAATTGATATATAAAACCGAGATGCTTCATTTCTGTAACAATTTCTTGCATCTTTAGTTTGGTGATTAATGTTCAGTTTTCTATTTTTATTTGTGAGCTGTCACTTTGATTACTGAACATTGGTAACATTCTTCTAAAAGCAGAATATGCTCAGTAGGAAAAAAAATTAAATCACTGTGACATCTAAGTAATGTAAACTGGGACTATTTCTGCAAATCGTGCTTTTATCTATAATTACATACACACATACATATACAAACTCATAGATATATTTCCTTTAGAGAGATATAAAATTTATATTTCCTTTATAGAGATATAAAATTTATCAAGAAAATAATTTGAGTTGTTTGTAGTTATATAAGATTATTTCTTCTCGTTTTGTTTTTAATGTAATAGATTGTGGTAAAGAATGTGTTTTAAGTGTTGGAAAGCGGTTCTGTGTTACAATGAAATTAATTCATGTTTAACAAGTTAGTATTATCTTTGTCTCTAGCAAATGAAAATGCTTATACATCTGCTCCCTCAATCGAAATCTGGCTTGAGAGCTGTTAGACATGCTAGGTGTGTCACATGTCCAGTGTTAATGTAAAAGTCAAACCTTCTATAAATTTTAGAATTAACAATGATTTACATATTCCTGTGTATATGTGTTATTAAAACGAAGCCAAAGGTGTTGGTAGTTGTAATTCATCCAGTTTTGAAAACAAAGCTTAGGACTGGCTGTGTGGTAAGAAGTTTGCTTCCCAACCAAATGGTTCGGGGTTCAGTCTCACTGCATGGCACCTTGGGCAAGTGTCTTCTACTAAAGCCTTGTGCTAACCAAAGCTTTGTAAGTGGATTTAGTAGATGGAAACTAAAAGAGGCCCATTGAATATATGCATGTGTATGTCTGTCTGACTCCTCTCCCTTCACATGCTTGACAACTGAAGTTGGTGTGTTTATGTCCCCATAACTTAACAGTTCAGCAAAAGAAACTGATAAAGCAACAAGCTTTACAAATATACACACACACACATATATATAATATAAATAATATGTATATATATGCATATAAACATACATTTATGTACATACCTACATATGTGTACATACCTATATATATATATATATATATATATATATACATATATATGTGTATATATACATGCATATATGGGTACAAGACATGCTCTCATTTCTCATTCTGTCTCACTTTTTTGAGGTCCTGTACCCATATATGCATATATTTATATATTATTTATATTATTATATGATCGAATTCCATGCATCCTTTTCGAAGTAAACTTTGTCTTATATATATATATATATATATATATATATATATACACACACACACACACACACACATATATACACACACACACATATGAAGTACTGGAATTGACTTGAAATTCTTCAAGGCAGTACCCCAGCGTGGCCACAATCTAATGACTGAAACAAGTATAAGTTAAAAGATAATAAAAATCAGTATTCAGCAATTCCTGCTTTACAAAATGCATCTTCCATTACAACTTCCATGTTTGATGTCCAATTTTGAAATATTTTATCTATGGAGGTGATTGAATTCTTTAATTACAGTTTCAGACTATTTTGTTCATAACTGAACTCAGTTTGTCAAATTAACTGGCCGATGACATAATTACGGCATATGGAGATTCCTTTTCTTGTTTAAATGCAGATCTTCTCTCTAAATATACCAGGTGTTAGAACAATGGGTTTTCCGTGAATCCATGTCTTGAACTTGCTTGCTGTGTCAGTTTCATTTATTACTCATATTTTCTAGTTATTTATAGTTTAAAATTTACTTTAGATTCCAGTTGGGAAAAGTAAATATTAGTTTGTTTTGTTTTGTTTGTTTGTTTTTTTTTGTTTTAATGTAGACTCTGGCAAGAAGACCATATTATGAAAGTGAGATCAGCATTTAATCAGTTGTGTTTCTAATGCTGACATTAACTGGGTAAAACCAATGGCTTTCACTCTACTTAGCTGTATCTCATTTCAGATTCTCTTTTGATGTCCAAAATGTTTGATATGTACTCTCAATTTCTACTAGCTTTCCTTGTAGCCATAAAATATCTTTTTTGTCTTTTAATATTTATTCTGTCAGAGAAAAAAAAAAAACCAACAAAAATACAGGCTGAAAAAAAAAAGACCCCCCCTCCCTCCCGAACAATCTCTTTGATCCTTTTCAAAGTCCTACTATCTCAGCTTCCATTGCTCATCGTCTTGCATAATTTTCATCTTGCTTTGTTTCAGCAGTAATGGGTTCCATACTTTCTATTGTCCATGAAACACAATATTTCTGCCAGATGTATCATATAGATTACTGCTACACAAACATAATCCATTTGTTTTGAAGTTTTCTAAATGTCTGACAGTCAATACAGGTTCTACTTCATTTACTGTTGTTGCTTTTTGTCATTTTGTTGCTTAATTTCACTTCCCCATCACAACATATTGTATCCTACCAATTTCCAAGCGAGTACTGTTTATTTTATGCATGCATTGACAATAGATGTTAAAATCATCTCTATAATCTATATCATTATTTTCTCTAACTTACTAATAAAAATCATTGATAAAATGATTATTATCTTTTAAAATTATTTTTATCAGTTTTTCTCCTTGTAGGATTGGTTCAAACAAGTCTAGCCATCCTCTTATGGCTGCACTTGTTTGAAACTTGTTAGACTTGTTTTGACAGCTTGCCCAATAGAGACTATTTCTATTATAATGATGAAAACCATTTAATAGTAGTACAGACAGTGTTAATTGTTTAAAAATAATATATCTATAGTTTGAATATTTTCAAAACATACGAATTATGTTGAGTTTGTGTTGCTGTTGAGCAATCTCATTCAGTTCGGTTTGATTAATTACTTCTTTGCTAAAGCTCTGTTCAAATTCATTGAAATGACTTTATCATATCCAGCCCACCAGACAGATAATGATTCACTCTTGTACATACATTGTTACATTACATAATGTAATACAGTCAAGGTATTCAGCTTCAAGTACTCTCATCTTTCGTACTCCTTCTGGGGAGTATGATCCTCTATTTTCTTAGCCCTTTAGTATTTAAGCCAGCCATATCGAGCCCAAATATTCTACTTGTTTTATGCTCAAACTGGCCAGATTTGGTCTCTTATATCTACCCTGCAATGTCATTCTAATAGTATTCGATCACATCATCAAAATCTCAGAGCCATGAGGAAAAGTATACTTAATTCAAAATATTGTGAATAAACAAGTATTATATTTGACAATAATCTGAATGCTAATTAGTTAGGTGAGGCAAAGATCAGTGCTGAAACGAGTGAAGAACTCCAAAGACAACTAATTATTAATAAAAAGAATAATCTAGCGCTGTCATGGGCAGACTGTGGGTCACATATGGCCCACTGGACTTACTGAATGGCATGCCTAATGAAAAATTACCTTGAATGTTTTTTAGTAGTGCAGCCACTTGATGTTGAGTTGCATCTCCTGCATCCGCATCTCAAAACATGTATCATATATATATATATATATATATATATATATATATATATATATATATACACATATAAACAACATATAAACAAGGGCAATAGAAAAATTATTTCAATGCCAATATGCTGAGAACAGCATATTCTCAGCGAAATAATCTTTCTATTGCCCTTGTTTATAATTTTAAACTTTATAGGTATTTTAATATGCTGCCAGGTTTGATGAAATTTTTTCTGAAAAAAATTTTTTATCCTGTAGTAGTAGTAGTAGTAGTAGTAGTAGTAGTAGTAGTGTATATATATATATATATATATATATTTTGTTTGTTTTCTCATGGTCATTAAAAGAAGGGGAGACAAATATGAAGTAATTTTCTTATGACATTATAATTGGTTGTTATTTATCTTCAGGGCAGCTTTGATTGAAGAGATGAATGATCAAGGGAATTTTAACCAAGACCACCTAGCTTTTTGGGGGTTTTTTAAAAAAAATTTTCGTGTTCCACTGTGTGACACTTTGGGCAAGTATCTTCAACAGCTGCAGATCGACCAAAAGCTTATCAGTGGATTCAGTAGACAGAAATTGAAAGAAGCTCATCATATGTATGTGCGTGTCTGTTTGTTCACCACCACCACTATTTGGCAACCAGTGTTGGTGTATTTATGTCCTCATAACTTTGCATTTCACCAAAAGAAACCAATAAATTAAGTACCAATGCTTAAAAATAAATAAATACTGGGCTCGATATATTCGACTAAAAATTCTTCAAGGCAGTGCCCCAGCATGGCTGCAGTCTAATGATTGAAACAAGTAAAAGATGAAAGATATCTAGGACTACATTGTCCAATGTAGTTGAACAATATGGCCCTGAAAGGTTAGGATGTGATTTAAACAAGATGTAGCTGCTATATCTAATTGGTTGAGCAATGCACAGAAGCTCCCTTGTTGAAGTACTGATATTGTGTTTAGTATTACTAATCTGTACACTCTCAACCACTTCTTAGAATATTTCCTGAGATCATCTATTTGTTATGACAACATTAATTTTCGTTGCACATTATGAAATGTGCCATAGGAAATATACAATAGTCATGTTACTTTGCAAGAATTTTAACATTTACACAACTTAAATTTTCTTTTTCTCATCTTTTTTTTCTTCTTTATAGCGAAAGTGTTGTTGAATAAAAAGATACCTAAATTGTTAAAAAAAAAAGATATTACATTTACATCAGTTGTGTTTTGATAATAGCCTTCAGTACTTATAAAATGTCATTAACGAATTCATCGTCTCTTGCACTTCTCCACCTTTTCTGGCAGCAATTATGGTATCGCAGAGTTAAATTGGTGACTATGATTGTCATATTTTTAAAGATTTATCCAAATACAAAACTAGTTGATATAATATTGCTAAACCAAAGAATGGTACACAATCCTTGCCCCAGATATTTTGATTTTTATCTTGTCTGATACAATTTATGTATCTGTGATATTTTAGACTGTAGATTGTGATATTTAAGACTGATATTTAGAAGTGAAATATTTCAGAACATTTCTGTAGAAATAAATCATAATACACAATTTATCTCTATATATCACTATTGTATCCTCCACCTCTTACAGATTGCTTTGGGTAGTTTTCTTTTTTTTTAACAGCCTATTTAATCTTGTTTTGTTTTGTTTTTTAACTATATATTCTCAATCTGTTTAGTTTCTTTTGTGTATAGAAGTTGGATTGGTGTTGAAATGTACAGGATTATTCTCTCTTTTCTTTCCCCTGCCTCTCTCTCTCCCACGCACATACACCCTTACATAGAATTTTATTTTTGTTCAATGCATCTATGGGTTTATTGGTTTTTATTTGCAAATTTGGATATTTACAAAAAGCAAAACTTTTTTTACAGTTAGATGCTCTCCCCACTGTTGACTATTCAACCTTGTAGAAGTAAAACTAACTGTTAGTGACACAAGTGTTAGTAAATAATGTTCCTTACTTAGAGTACAACTGTAGTACAGTTCGAACTATTTTAAAGCAATGCCATATAATGGTACCTTCACATAGATATGGTTAAAGTTGATGTATGCTTTTTGTCAAATAGTCTATGAAACTACCGATACTTTTAAGCTGGTACCCTACACCTTAGAGCCATTTCACTTCCTGGGACCCCGAGCTTTTCGTCAGTATTTTGCTAGCCCTTATATTTGAATCCATTCAGGTCTGGAAGTAGAATCTGCTTTTACTAGTTTTCTTCTTCCTCACAAGACTAAAGAACATGGGATTGTTCACATGCTTTTGATGCAATACTTATAAATTATATGTTACTCAAAAATTACAATTACTGTGTTGTGAATATTTTATTTACAATTCTCCATAAAATTTAGACATCCCTCCTCCCCCTCTCTCTCTAAACCAAAACAATGTAAGTTATAAGAAATACTATAACTTGATGATTTGTACATTCACTTTTGTAAAACTTTTATCTAGATTAGACAGTGCCTCATGTAAACTATATTTATATGCGTATATATGTATATATAATAATAATAGTCCTGCTTTGTCCTTGAAAAATAACATAGTAAACTCTGATTGCTTAAGTATCATTTGCCATAGCACTTAATATTTTTTGCATCTGAGCCACTATTTTCTGAAGAACTTGTAATCGTGTTGAGCTCTAAAATCTGTCTAATTTCTAATGCTCCCCAGCTGTTTACTTAAAAAAAGTTATTGTTCAGATCATGTCTTAGTGAGCATTTCTGTCTCACTGATATTTCCTTTATTATATTCTATAAACTGTTCCTCTAGTGGTCAGTGTTTCTATGTCCTTGAAGATACTTAATCACAATGGCAGTTTGATTTACCCTTAAAGACAGTGTAATAATTTGAAATATTTTACCTTTAAAAGAAACATAGAAAACTTGGTGCTTGTTATTTCCATGCACTGCCTTTGTTCAGTATCTTACAATCTGTTTTCTTTTTTATCATGAAATAACAAATCTATTTTATTCTTTACTCAGCTTATACCATTTTATCTCAGCTATTTTTTGTACTTCATTATCTAAGCAGTTAACCCTTTAGCATTCAGATTACTCTGTCAAGTGTAATGCTTTATTTATTTGCATTTTTGTTTTTGAAGCCTAATCTATTATCATGTAGTTTTGGGATTTCAAAGATGTGATTGTCTGTTTTTAAAATGACATCATAGTTTAGGTGTGAGAGGCTGGATCTGGCTAGCTTGCACAAAAAATAGTAAAATACAATCATGGTCAAAAGTTTGGAACATAGGTCTGAAAATTAGAATTTATATATTAAATGCCCAAAGTTATATTTAGTCGGAGCATATATTTAATTTTAAAAAATATATTTAATCTTTTAAGAAATGATCCCAACTTTTATGGTCATGACTGTATATAGGCTGGATATGAGTGGTTAACCCTTTTTGATACCAACCTGCCTAAAACCACCTTGGTGCTTTGATACAAAATTTATGATTTGAAGTGATTTAAATTAAAAACTTGCATCAGAGTGTTGAGTTATGTTCCAAACATGCTTAATAATGGACCAAGATATTTTTATAAATTCCTTGTTATTTTAAAACTTTAACCAAAACAAAGGCAGTGTATTTCGATAGATGTAGTGGCCCAGTGGTTAGGACAGAAGACTCACGGTCATAGGATCACAGTTTCAATTCCCAGACCGGGCATTGTGAGTGTTTATTGAGTGATAACATTTAAAGCTCCACGAGGCTTCTGTAGGGGCTGGTGGCGAACCCTGCTGTACCCTTTCACCACAACTTTCTCTCAATCTTTCTTCCTGTTTCTGTTGTACCTGTATTTCAAAGAGCCAGCTTTGTCACACTCTGCGTGATGCTGAATCTCCCCGAGAACTACATTAAAAGTACATGTGTCTGTGGAGTGCTCAGCCACTTGCATGTTAATTTCATGAGCCGGCTATTCTGTTGATTGGATCAACTGGAACTCTCATTATCATAACCATCGGAGTGCCGATTTCTATAGAAATATGGTAAGAAAAAAATTAAAGGTTAAAGAGTTAATCAAAGAGTAATATGAATGTTGTGTGTAGCACCCATTACACTCTTGGAGTGGTTGGCATTAGGAAGGGCATCCAGCCATAGAAAGTATGCCAAATCAGGTTAGATTGTAGTACAGCTTACCATCCCTGGTCAAATTGTCCAACCCATGCCAGCATGGACAACGGATATTAAATAATGATGATTGATGGTTAAATAGCCAGTGATGGGGTATTTTTAATGAAACACAGATTAATTAAAGGTGTTATTTACTGCAACAGATATAAGTACTTGTACTGAAATGAGGCAATGAGAGAATCTTTTACTTCTTTTGTTTTAGTTGTTAGACTATGGTCATGCTAGGGTGTTGCCAATGTCAAATAAATTGTGTCCAGTACTTTATTTTTTTTTTTTAAGCCTGGTACTTATTCTATGGGTCTCTTTTGCTGAACAGCTAAGTTGTGAGACATAGACATACCAGCACCAGTTGTCAAGTGGTGTGGTGGTGAGGTGTGCAAGCATTGACACACACACACACATGCACACACATATATTCGACAGGTTTCTTTCAGTTTCTGTGTACCGAATCCACTCACAAGGCTTTGGTCGGCCTGAGGCTATAGTAGAACAAACCTGCCCATGGTGCCGCATAGAGGGACTGAACCTGGAACCATGTGGTTGGGATGCAGACTTCTGACCACACAGCTACAAACATTTAAAAAAAGAACCAAAACAAAATATACATGTGCATCAGTATCTGTATGTGTTTCTACAGACACACACTGATTCATGTTGTTGCA
>NC_043005.1:43906317-43946317 GCF_006345805.1 Octopus sinensis
TCTAAATACACATACATATGTGTGTTTGTATATGTCTTTTCTTGATATACACAAATCAATCCACTATTTATTCTCTTACTTTATTCTACAATGATAATAACAATAGTCCTTTCTGCTATAGACACAAGTCCTGAAATTTTTTTGAGGGTGGTGGTGGAGATCAATCGATTACATCAACTCTCGTGCATTACTGGTACTTAATTTATCAACCCTGAAAAGATGAAAAGTGCAGTTGACCCCAGCAGCATTTGAACTCAGAGTGTGAAGACCAATAAAATATTGCTAAGCATTTCACCCAGCATGCTAACAATTCTGCCAGCTCATTGCCTTAATAATAATAATAATAATAATAATAATAATAATTTATTTTGGTACAAGGTCAGCAATTTTAAAGGGAAGTTACATCAACTGGTACAAAGGGAAGTTACATCAATTGGTACATATTGTATCGATCCCCCCCCCCCCAAGGATGAAAGGTAGGGTTGACTTCAGTGGCATTTAAACTCAGAACTTAAGAGCTGATAAAAAAGGCTGCTCAACATTTCATCCTGGGTGCTAATGATTTTAGGTATGCAGCCAGCAGTTTTGTGGGCAGGGGAATTAGTTGATATAGTCAGCCCCAGTATTTGATAGGCACTTGGTCTTATCAGCACCAGAGAGACAAAAGCCAAGGTTGAATTCAGAACATAAAGTGATGGGACAAATATTTGCATGGCATTATAATACCTGACCCTTTAGTGATTTTGGCAGTCCACTTCCCTCTATAATCATTTCTGTAATGGCTGATATTTTGAGGGGATTGAGAGGAATTTTGAGAAGGTTTAGTCAGTTCCATTGACCTCAGTACTTAATTGATTCTTTATTTTATTGATTCCCAGCACCTTCCAGTAAAATGATAAGTTAATCCTGGCATGATTTGAACTCAGAATATAAAGGAATGGAATAAATGTTGCTACTCAGCTATTTTTCCAAAGCCTTAATACAGTGGTTCTTCACCACTTTTTTTTCCTCTGGACTTCTTTGATTCCTGTTTTACTCTACGGGATCCCCATAGCTAGTTGATGTTTAAAAAAAATCTCATATTTTTATAATTAGATAGTAGGAATTGTATAAAAACAAAAAATTGTTAAAATATTTTGCGGATCATAGAAGTATAACCAATATAATGCACATAAAATTTCAACAACAAAATCTTCTTCGGACCCTGGTTGAGAACCCGCTGTTCCAACGATTCCACAGAAGCCTCACCTGTAGGTTATGTGCTATACAATACAACTATCTCCTTCTAATGATAACTAGTCGAGACAGCTACTTGCAACTCGTTTTCTGTTCAGGTTCTTTCTCAATGGATTGACTGATTCTCAAAATGTAAAGTTCTTCCTATTTAATTTGATAAAAATATTTATCAAGGTCATCACTGGTGGTAAGATTGAATTTTTGTTGCGGTTTCTTTTTTTTTTTATTTTCTTATTTGCAGCTATTGTTGTTGTTGTTGTTGTTATAAATAATCCTTTTTTTTAATTTTTATTCTCTCACTGTTGTAAATCACTTTTCTCCTATCTCTCTCTCTCTCTCTCTCTCTCTCTCTCTCTCTCGTTAATGCTTCTCTTAGTTCAGTATGTTATAGTAGGAAAAGAAAGAAAAAAAACTAAAACATTATCAGCTGAGTTAGCTCTCTAATGGAATCCTAATTGTTTTTTTTTGTTTTTGTTCCTTTTCTTTCACCCCCCTCCTCTCTTCAGTATTGATTGCTAGTTGTTCTGCATATGGCTGTGATAGCCTCCTATACTTTCATAGTCAGTTTCTTTCTGCTAATGATAAAGAGGAAACATTTTACTACATTATTTATCATCAGTGGTTTCATTGACACTTCTTATTCACCATTACGGTATAAAATATCCCACTTTTTTTTTTTTTACCCTAACCTATATGAGGGCCTAACTGCAATTAAAGAAACAGAATTTATTGTCTGGAATCTGAAATCGGGACATCCAGTTTTGTTATTGTGATAGTGCTAATGATATGTGTCTGTATTCTTGCTGCATCGTTAAGAGAGCTGTATCATCTCCTTTGTCCATATAATCTGCTAACTTGCTTTTCTGTGTTAAAGGTTCAATGGTGATGTATATGACATATCGAAAACAACATTCTACATTTTATATATATATATATGTGTGTGTGTGTGTGTGTGCGTGCGTGCGTGCGTGTGTGTATGTATGTATTCTTTTATTTGTTTCAGTCATTTGACTGCGACTATGCTGGAACACTATCTTCAAGGGTTCAAGGGTTCTTTTTCTTTTAGTCGAACAAATCGACCCCAGGATTTATTCTTTGTAAGCCTGATACTTATTCTGTTGGTCTCTTTTGCCAAGCTGCTAAGTTATGGGGACGTTAACACACCAAGGGATGTAGATGGGGGAGGGGGCAAACACTGACACAGAGACACACATATAGATACACAAACACACAAGCTTTTTACAGTTTCCATCTACCAAATCCCTCACAAGGTGCCACACAGTGGGACTGAACCCAGAACCATGTGGTTGGGTATCAATCTTCTTAGCACACAATTACACCTGCGCCTACATATATATATATAAATATAGTAGTATAGAAGTGGATGTGTGGCATGAAGCTTGCTTCCCTACCACATCATTCCAGGTTCAGTCCCTGTGTAGCACCTTGGGCAAGTGTCTTCTGCTATAGCCTCAGGTCAACCAATGTCTTGAGAGCAGATTTAATAGACAGAAAATGAAAATGTGTGTGTGTGTCTTTGTGACTGTCACCCCACACCAGTTTGACAACTGGTGCTGGTATGTAACTTAGCCGTTTGGCAAAAGGGACCGATAGAATAAGTACCAGGCTTTTTAAAAAAAAAGAAGAATAATTGGGGCTGATTCATTTGGCTAAAATTCCTCAAGGCGGGGCCACAGTCTAATGACTGAAACATAAATGATAAAGATATTAGGCATACCTGTATGGTTAAGAAGTTCACTTTGCAATCTCATGATTTTGGATTCAGTTTCACTGCACATTACCTTGGGCAAGTTTCTTCTAATCACTCTCTGCCAGCCAATTCGTTGTGAAAGAATCCACAAGGCTTTGATTGGCCTGGGGTTATGGTGGAAAATACTTGTCCAAGGTGCTATATACAATGGGATTAAATACAAGACTATATGGTTAGGAAAATAACTTTAATATCTTTTTAACTCTGTGATGTGGCTTAATCTTTTTTGTTATTTAAACTGGCCATACCCATCCCAGATATTCTATTGCTTTTATGTTTTGTGTTCAAACTGACCAGATCCAGTCTCTCACACATACCCACAATGTCATTGTAAAAATAAACAATCACATTTTTGAAACCTTGAAGCTGCAAGATACCACATTGTTAATTCAAAATAGTGAAGGCACATGGCTCAGTGGTTAGAGCATTGTGCTCACAATCATGAAGTAGTGAGTTTGATTCCCAGACCTGGCTGTATGTTGTGCTCTTGAGCAAGGCACTTTATATCATGTTACTCAGCTGTATCAGCCTTTGCCTTTCCTTTGGATAACATTAGTGGTGCGAAGAAGGAAGGCTGATGTGCATGGATGACTGCTGGTTTTCCATAAACATCTTTACTCAGACTTGTGCCTCGGAGGAGAACTTTCTAGGTATCATGGTCATTCATGACCAAAGTGGGTCTTTACTTCTTCTAATTCAAAATAATGTGAATAAACAAGCATTACTTTTGACAACAATTTGAAAGCTTAACTGGTTAAAAGACATTTCGCTGCTATTTTCACACAGGTTCTATAACCATGTAGAAGCACTTTCATTTATTGGTTTATTGGATGGATAGCCAGCAGAGTATGTGAGGGGTTAAACCCGCAAGTTTTAGAAGCCATAACTATAATAGTTTCAGTAGATTAGGCTGTGGTTGAACACTGCATGTAATTTCATTGTTATGCTAATATTGTTGTAACATTGCATATGTTTTACATGTTTAGACTATTTAAGGTGGCTATCAGCTCAATGTCAGAGCTTGGCTATTCGGTTGTATAAATCTTCTAAATGTAAAAGATCGCATGTGACTCTGGCTTTACTTGGATAAACTTAGCACAGCATAACAATGGCGCCGCCAGTTAAAAGCAGTGAACTTCCATTCAGAGACCCAGACATATAACAAAAGAATGGTTATGATGCTTCGCTGCTGCAGCATGATTGAAAAATCTTCTGGACATAATTGACAAGAAACAAATAATGCATTTGTTTTAATATAATGGCTGTACACAAAGTTTCTTTAAGGGTTAACATGTGGAAAATGATGAATATTGTTTATGTCGTAAGAATTCAGAAACTTTGAGAGATATGAAATAAATTGCTTTTAATGATGAAACTTAAAGCGGATAAAGCTATAAATAATAGGGTGTAAATATTAGGTTTTAAAAAAAAACCTTAGGATGTTAAAAGTCAAAGGCTCTAAGGCAGTCTTTGACTTTTACCATCCAAGGGTTTTTTAAACTCATTATTTGCATGTTGTCATTTATGGCTTTATCTGCTTCTGATTCCATCATAACTAATTCAGCATTTTAAAATGATTTCTAAATTTCAGAGAATTGGCTAAATATTAAAAAAAGAAGAAAAAGTAAGAGTGACCTTGAGTTTATTACATGTTGATAGAAGCAAATAAATGTCCAATTCTAAATATTGCTTTTGTTGATGTAAGCATGCACCATTAAAGTATCATGCATTTGATTTGTCATTGGCAGTGCATATACTCCAAGATACTTTATTTCATGTTACTCCAGCTCACTCACCTGTAGAAATGAGTTGCGACATCACTGGTGCCAGGTTATATCAGCCTTTGCCTTTCTCTTGAATAACATCGGTAGTGTGGAGAGGGAAGACTGGTATGCATAGGTGACTGTTGGTCTTCCATAAACAACCTTGCCTGGACTTGTGCCTTGGAGGGGGACTTTCTATGGTCATTCATGACTGAAGGATCTTTACCTTTACATATATTAAAACTGGAATGATACAGAGAAGATAGGCATGGCTCCTGTGCAAGGATGACATGCAAATTCACGAAGCGTTCCACATTTTTAAAGATATAGGATGAATTTGTAAGAAAAGATCTTCAGACAATGGGCCTTACAGAGGAGGCGACAGGGCGCCAAGACTCCTGGCAGTTAGCTGTGCTTGAGAAGACACATTGAGTTAAGTAAAACCGAGATTGTCCTTGCATACAGGCATGTTCCCTGTATCACTCTCCAACTGAGTCTTCTTAATCTTGCAGGCTTGTGGGTACCAATGTCATAAAATGCATCCATACTGGCGTTATGCAAATGCACCCATGCCAGTGCTGTGTATAAGCACCCTTCATACTGTTAACCCTTTTGTTACTGTATTTATTTTGAGATGCTCTGTGTTTCTTCCAATTATTTTAAATATAACAAAGAATTAAGTAAAATAACATCGTTATCATTAAGCTAGTGTTAGGAACGTAAATTGTGACTAAGGTTTGGTGGAAGATTTTAATTCAAAACTTTTGAAAACCAGACATTTGTGCTAAAGAGCCAGAGCTGGTTTCAGACAGGTTGGTAACGAAAGGGTTAAGTGGTTGGCAATAGGATGTGCATCCAGCTGTAAAAATCTTGCCAAACCAGACATAGAGCCTGGGCAGTTCTTCAGCTGGCCGGCTCCTGTCAAACCAGCCAATGCATGCCAGCATAGTAAACAGATGTTGCATGATGATGATAGCCACGTAAAAAAAAAAAAAACATATTAAATGTAGGCGCAGGAGTGGCTGTGTGGTAAGTAGCTTGTTTACCAACCACATGGTTCCAGGTTCAGTCCCACTGCATGGCACCTTGGGCAAGTGTCTTCTACTATAGCCTCAGGCCAACCAAAGCCTTGTGAGTGGATTTGGTAGATGGAAACTTAAAGAAACCTGTCATATATATGTGTATATATATATGTGTGTGTGTGTGTATGTTTGTATGTCTGTGTTTGTTCCCCCAACATCGCTTGACAACCGATGCTGGTGTGTTTATGTCCCCGTCACTTAGCGGTTCGGCAAAAGAGGCTGATAAAAATAAGTACTGGGCTTACAAAGAATAAGTCCCAGGGTCGAGTTGCTCGATTAAAGGCGGTGCTCCAGCATGGCTGCAGTCAAATGACTGAAACAAGTAAAAAAGTAAAAGAGTAGAAAAAGAAACACTTTCAGGGTGTGTTAACTTACAAAACATTTCAAGGAAAATGAAGGCTTTGAAAACTTCTGCAAGTGTTTATGGAATTGGCCTAAAAGAGCTACTTTAGCCAGTTAAGAATACACAAGACTTGCTTTCACTTTCCGTTTATTTCTTGAAATACTGAAATTTTCATTGCACCTTTTTGACCTGGTCATTGACACAGTTCTTCTGCATCTGTTAGAAATTAGTTACAGGTAAGTTTATATGATTCTTAGAGATTTTTCATAACTCTCTTTGTCTCTGTACCTCCTCTCTCTCTCTCTCATTGAATATTTTGGGCATATGCATTCTTGTTTTAACCTTTTGCCATGGGCTACCATAAATACTTTTAGTTTCAGTTCTTCTGTTGGTCTGTAAATTTTATATTTCTCTTTCTGCAGTTCCTTCTATTTGTGTGCATACATACACCTGTGATTTGTCTTGCGTATTATTTATAAATTATTATTTGGTTTCTTTCTTTTTTTTTTTTGTTTACCATTTAAATGCATCAGCTTTGGAAGAATTTAATTTCAATAGAATAACTTAGCAGATTAAACATAGCAAACCATGTCTACAAATGTTAAAAAATAAACCATGGCAACAAAATGTTAGAATAGAACCTAAAAGTCGCTTACAGAGGTCAAACAGCAGCTGTACTGTAGCCACATGTTCAAAAGGTAAACAAAGGCAAAATGAAACTAAATAAGACCATAAATTAAAGAAAAACTCCTGAAGATTTTTTAAAAAAATTTTCTGTAAGTAATTTTCAACATTTGTAGTGGAATTGTCAGTGAACAGGTTACAGTAAGATGAAAACTTTGGCACCTTAAGAATCTTAAGAACTTGTAGATTAATTTAGTTATAACCAAAACAAAGAAAGTGTTATCTCAAACTAAAGCAGTTTGATGGCACATTCATTGAATATTTTGGTAAGTTTGATGCTTTCGTGGAAACTGATAACACTTCCTGATTATGTTGAATGTAAAAACAAAAATCATAAATTATGGCTTGCTTGGGAGGAATGTGATAATTCAACATTAATTCTTGAGATTGAAGTTTCGAAACAATTTAGGTGATTAAAGGGTTTTAAAGCTGACATTTTTCTGAATGGGAATACCAGATCATGGTATTTTGTAGACATGGCTATGCCAATCCACATTAAATTAATTAGTCATTACGAAGCTAAGGGAAGTACTTACATTTTATATATATATATGTGTGTGTGTGTGTGTGTGCGTGCGTGCGTGTGTGTATGTATGTATTCTTTTATTTGTTTCAGTCATTTGACTGCGACTATGCTGGAACACTATCTTCAAGGGTTCAAGGGTTCTTTTTCTTTTAGTCGAACAAATCGACCCCAGGATTTATTCTTTGTAAGCCTGATACTTATTCTGTTGGTCTCTTTTGCCAAGCTGCTAAGTTATGGGGACGTTAACACACCAAGGGATGTAGATGGGGGAGGGGGCAAACACTGACACAGAGACACACATATAGATACACAAACACACAAGCTTTTTACAGTTTCCATCTACCAAATCCCTCACAAGGTGCCACACAGTGGGACTGAACCCAGAACCATGTGGTTGGGTATCAATCTTCTTAGCACACAATTACACCTGCGCCTACATATATATATAAATATAGTAGTATAGAAGTGGATGTGTGGCATGAAGCTTGCTTCCCTACCACATCATTCCAGGTTCAGTCCCTGTGTAGCACCTTGGGCAAGTGTCTTCTGCTATAGCCTCAGGTCAACCAATGTCTTGAGAGCAGATTTAATAGACAGAAAATGAAAATGTGTGTGTGTGTCTTTGTGACTGTCACCCCACACCAGTTTGACAACTGGTGCTGGTATGTAACTTAGCCGTTTGGCAAAAGGGACCGATAGAATAAGTACCAGGCTTTTTAAAAAAAAAGAAGAATAATTGGGGCTGATTCATTTGGCTAAAATTCCTCTTGGAAAAATTTTCACCTGAAAGAAGTGGAGGAGAATTTTCTCAGTGGTTGTAAAAGGGAAAAGAAAAAAAAGACGGTAGAAATCTCAGAATATGTGAAAGTTTTCACATGGCTCTCTGGTTAGAGCATCAGGATCACAGTCATGAGGTAGTGAGTTCAATTCCCAGACTAGGCTGTGTTGTTTTCTTGAGCAAGACACTTTATTTCACGTTGCTCCAGTCCACTCAGCTGTAGAAATGAGCTGCAACATCACTGGCGCTAAGTTGTATTGGCCTTTGCTTTTCCCTTGGATAACATTGGTGGCATGGAGAGGGGAGGCTAATATGCATGGGTGACTGCTGGTCTTCCATAACTTGTGTCTTGGAGGGAAACTTTCTAGATGTAATCCTATGGTCGTTCATGACCAAGAGGGCGGGGAGGTCTTTTACTTTACTGATAAAGGAATTTATATCACTAGACCATTTACTAAGCAAGAATTAGGGATGTAAAAACAACAATGAAGAATCAATTAGTATCTTTTCTTGAATTTGTCAATTTCTATCAGTATCATCATCATCATTATAATGTAACGTCTGTTGTTCTTGCTGGAATGGGTTGGACAGTTAGACTATAGCTAGCAAGCTGGGGGGGGGGGGCTGCACCAAACTCCAGTCTGATTTGGCATGGTTTCTATGGCTGGATGCCCTTCCCATTGCCAACCACTTCAGTGTGCAGGGTGCTTTCACATGGCACTGCATGGGCAATTGGTCATTATTCAGACTTCACACTTGCATCACTTTGTAAATATGTTGTCCCGTCTTCATAGGGAATTCAACAACAGATGCTATTTTAGCATATAAAGCTTTATATAAAGCTTTATCAAAGCCGGTGATCCTCATTTATGATGTCACAAGAGGTTTTATGAACAACTGATACAAGTGAAAAGGTTATATCAAGAATATTTTCTCAAAACAGCCATCCTGGACTTTATTTGCTGAAATCTCTAACCACAGTTGAGAGGAGCCTTGATGTCTGTATGGTATATTGAAAAACAGTATTTTCTGCTCGGACAACATTTTACAAGTCTCAGATCATAGGTAACTGGAATAGTTTTTAGTAAAAATTATGTGTCTTCTAGATGGGTTTTACAACTGATAGCATTTGATATATAATGTAAAGGGATCTTAAATAGTTCATGTTGATGCATTATCACAGTTGTGATTTATTGGTTTAGCTGAATGATAATGTTGTTATTTTTCGTGATGTATGTATTAATGGCAAATCTGTTGAAATTCTATGTACCAAAGTTGCTCATCATCATTTCACATCCATTGTCGATGCTGACATAAGTTGGATGGTTTGACAGGGGCTGGCAAACTGGAGATCTACACCAGACTCCAATCATCATTGTCATGTTTAACATGATGATGATGATGATTTATTTTTCCATCTAATGAAGATTGTTATTATTAAGTGTATAAATATAAAGTTGAAGGCTGCCAATGATAATATTTAAAATAGTAAATTAAAAAAACATTTTTTTAAAAATAATAAATAGGTCGATTTTTTTGGTTGTTGAAAAGGCATTAAAAGTCATAGAAACACTGAAAGATGGTATCTTGTATAATGGATGATTAATTGTCCCACCAAAAGAAATGATAAAATTTATACATGTTGTGCATTGGTATCTCAACAGCAACAAAGAATTGGTGGAGATTAGAAGCCTAGTCGTCGGGTTACTGTGAAAATGTAGAATGACATGTCCAGCATGTGGTAGAATAAAACCAGAATTATCTGACTCATTGCTCACATGATTTAAAGAAATTAATGCATAGATATGGTGTGCGTGTAGATTAATACTTATGTCAAGAATTATGGACTGTTCTTAATATTTGTTGATGCAAAGGCAGCAAGCTGGCAGAATTGTTAGCACATTGGGCAAAATGGTTAGCAGCATTTCATATATCTAAATGTTCTGGGTTCAAATTCTACTGAGGCTGATTTTTGCCTTTCATCCTTTCGAAGCCGATAAAATAAGTACCAGCTGAGCAAACCCCTCCCCCGAAATTGCTGGCCTTGTGCCAAAAATTGAAACCAATATTAAGTTGCCCAAAGGTGGCAAGCTGGCAAAATCGTAAGCACACTGGGCACAGTACTTAGTTGCATTTCATCCATATGTATGTTCCGAGTTCAAATTCTGCTGTGGTTAATTTTTGCTTTTCATCCCCTCAGGGTTGATAAAATAAGTAGCAGTTGAACATTAGGACCAATGCAATCAACTTACCCCTTCTTCCAAAATTGCTGGACTTGTGCCAGAATTTGAAGTCACTATTTCTTGATGCATTTTCTGGGTGGTCATAAGAAACAGGAATAAAGGAGAGACAGATAATTAAGAATTGAGTTTTTGTGAGGTGGGTGTCGAGAAATAGTGTTTCAGAAACACTAACAATGCCTGTAAGTTTTCTAATAAAGCTTTATATACAATAAGATGGCATGTAAACCTATGACAATACATCCATATCATCTCGAATAAAATGGAATTGCTAAAGGAATAGTTGTACATATTAAAATGGGTTTAAAAGCACATTCACTAAGTAAAGTGTCTATTAATATATATTTAATTTGCATGCTTTTGAGTTATCAGACAACGCCTCTCTTTTGAAGACTTCTTTGTCCATCTGCTTAGGTGGCAGACAAATATGATCACCAATAACAATGTTTTATGAAACTGCAGCTCCAGTTTTGGTATTGATGCAGAAGAAATGATAAACCACAACAAGCTAGATTTATATCTGAAGCAGGAAATAATACAGCTGTGGTTCTTAAAATGAATTAGCTCACACAGATCAAATAAATAATGACACAAATATTGATAGTGAATGAAAATACAGAATCAGTCAGTACAAGCTTTGAATGATATTCCAGACTCTAATAAAGATTGTAATTTGACAACCAATACAAGAACAAGCATTGCAAATGATGGTAGGCATTATTCTGAAATAGTGAAAGGAATTAAGCCAAATCATTTCTGGGTGATAGGATATTGTTATGCTAATATTATTGCTGTGTTGCATGTGTTTTCATGCTGATTAAGACTATTTAAAGTGAAGGCACATTGCTTAGTGGTTAGGGTGTTGGATTCACAACTGTAAGATTGTGGTTTCGATCCTTGAGCAAAACATTTTGTTTCATGTTGCTTCAGTTCACTCAGTTGTAGAAATGAGTGTAGCCTGACAGAGAGATGGGCTTAGATCTCGCCCTAGATAAGCCACATGGCTGCAGCGCCCCAACAACCCCCGAGGGATTAAGGGACTTATCAGTTGTCAGTGGCTAGCATTTCAGACTCAGAACTTGGTGTTTAGTTAACCAAAGCTTCTGAATGTAAGAGAACCACTTGTGACTATGGTTGTCCCTTGATAGTGTGAGACAACAGCATGATAGAAGACTTCTGGTGCTAATGAAGACCTCCTATATACCATCTTAGATACAGAAACAAGGCTATATAGTGGATGAGCTCCTTATTTAGTGTTAAATCGTTCTCAAGAAAATATGATTTTGTATTTTCTATTCTTCCTATGTGTGAATAATGCTGTGAGTTAGTATATTTCTGATTTGCAATTATTTACAAATGAGGTTTCTCTATCCATACTTGTATTTTTATATTATATTTGCTATAAATCTGGGATTTCAATTCCGAATTATCTTTATCATGGAATTAAGTCAGGTTAGTATTAGGAAAAATGAATAGCTTAATTCTTAATGTCTTATGAGATTAATTTTAATATGATTTAAATTATCTTGTATCAGAATTTCCCTTAATATCATGCTTGTCTTCTCTTTAAATAATTATTCTGAGGATTATTAAAGTTGGATTTAATTTTTGAAAATTTCTTAGTGAGCCTCTGAGGGTTTCTTATTACTATAGTAGCTATTATGTTATCTGATTTATTTTTTTGTTTTCGCTAAGTAATATTATGTAATACTATTATACCAGTTTTTAGTTTCTATTTTTTAATTCTTTTTCTTGACTTTTGAAATGTTTTCAAAATTGTTCAATCTTATGTATGATGTGAATGGCTTGACCAGATCCTACATTGTGTATGTGCGCGCACACACATACACATATAGATGCATGCATAACTATATGGTAAGAGGTTTGCTTCCCAACTACATGGTTCTGGGTTCAGTCCCCCAGCATGGCACCTTGAGCAAGTGGCTTCCACTATAGCCTCATGTCAACCAAAGCCTTGTGAGTGGATTTTGTAGGCAGAAACTGAGAGAAGCTTGGTATATATAAGTGTGTGTGTGTGTCTGTTTGTGTCTTTGTGTGTGTTTATGTACCCCATAACTTAGAGGTTTGGTAAAAGTGATTAACAGAATAGGTACCAGTATTAAAGATGAAAGTTTTATATATATATATCTATCTATCTATCTATATATATATATATATATATTTATATATAGAGGGCATTATACATACATGCCAGAGGGCATTATACATACATGCCACACGCTAAGAGGGACAATTAGTCATTTCTACCAAAAATATTACTAATCCCACCGAATGCAATTTTTCAAAGTAAGACATTTAAAAAATATAGACCTGTATCACAGTGATTTCATACTTACGTATTCATCAGCAGGCCTGAATGTATCATAAATAAACGACCCTGCCCCGCTTAAGCCGATCAGCTAACTGATCAACATCAACGAAGCACATGGGTGAGTTTACATATATTACATCCTGTAAATGGCATACTTTTACGAATTGCATTTCGGGAAAGGAAAAGTTTTTTCGGAATAAAAATTTAGCAATTAAGGACAACTACTTAATAAGGAAAACTTAACAAGAAATTGTCAGGTAGATAGCGTGAAAACCTCATAAGAGAATAAATTTCGAAAATAATTATTTCTTATTGAACATATTAATTTATATATAGCGTGTGGCATGTATGTATAATGCCCTCTGGCATGTATGTATAATGCCCTCTATATATAAATTAATATGTTCAATAAGAAATAATTATTTTCGAAATTTATTCTCTTATGAGGTTTTCACGCTATCTACCTGACAATTTCTTGTTAAGTTTTCCTTATTAAGTAGTTGTCCTTAATTGCTAAATTTTTATTCCGAAAAAACTTTTCCTTTCCTGAAATGCAATTCGTAAAAGTATGCCATTTACAGGAGGTAATATATGTAAACTCACCCATGTGCTTCGTTGATGTTGATCAGTTAGCTGATCGGCTTAAGCGGGGCAGGGTCGTTTATTTATGATACATTCAGGCCTGCTGATGAATACGTAAGTATGAAATCACTGTGATACAGGTCTATATTTTTTAAATGTCTTTCTTTGAAAAATTGCATTCGGTGGGATTAGTAATATTTTTGGTAGAAATGACTAATTGTCCCTCTTAGCGTGTGGCATGTATGTATAATGCCCTCTGGCATGTATGTATAATGCCCTCTATATATAAATTAATATGTTCAATAAGAAATAATTATTTTCGAAATTTATTTCTTATGAGGTTTTCACGCTATCTACCTGACAATTTCTTGTTAAGTTTTCCTTATTAAGTAGTTGTCCTTAATTGCTAAATTTTTATATATATATATATATATATATATAAATATATATATTTTTTCTTTTACTTGTTTCAGTCATTTGACCCTAAGACTTATATTTTTAAGCCTATTTTAAATCATAACAGTAGGTTATGGGGATGTAAACACATCAACTGCAATTTTCAAGCAAAGGTTGGGGGACAAGCACAGACTAACAAACAGGCACACATGAAAACATATACATAAAGATATACGATAAGCTTCTTTCAGTTTCCATCTACCAAATCTACTCAAAGCTTTGGTCAGTTCGAGGCTATAGTTGAAGACACTTGCCCAAGGTGCTACGCAGTGGGACTGAACCCGGAACCATGTGGTTGGGAAGTAAGCTTCTTACCACACAGCGATGCTTGCACCTATATATATATATATATATATATATATATATAAATTTATATAATATATATATATATATATTGGTTCATCCCATAAATAATGTTTTTTTTTCTATACTTCTTTTATTTTTCAAAATCAAGGTAAACAGGGTTCTTTTTTAATCTAAAATATGCACTCCTTCATTTTCTACAATGCTCTTCCATCTATCTGGTGCATTTGTAGAGCCCATCTTCCAAAATTCACTTGTCCATTATAGCTGTTAAAATCAAACTGCACTCTTCAAAACTTGCACTAAGAATAAGTACAAGGTAAAACTACTACCTGCTTTTATAGCAAGTTGATGCAAATAGTTTATCCCATCCCTCTCTGATTTTAAATTCATGCAATTGAAAAAAACCACATTATATATGGGATGATCCCCCCACACACATATACATACACACACACATACACAGCCTTCCAGAATTCTCCTGAACAGGCAGTAGTTAATTAGGAAATAATATATGTTTATAAGAAAATTAATGGATAGTAAAAGTGACAAGCAGAGTAGGAAGAACTCATGTGTTTTATGAAAGAACCCAAGCAGTATATCAAAATCAGCCCTTCTGCCCCACCACAAGATCATTCCATGATTCATATCTAAAAATAGAAACATTTAAATGTTCATTTATTTTGTTTGAAAAATTTACTATAGACTGCAACATTTTCCTTAATAGTCTAATAGTGTTCACTAATTTCTAAGCTGTGCAGGCTTTAACTAGAATAATTTTAACCGAGTCAATTTTAGTTGCTTTTTTTTTTTTTTTTTTTTTAAGAAATTATAGAAACCAATAACTGCAGTAAATGAATGGTGTTTGATTATTGATCTCTTATCAAATCTTGCTACTTATTTTCCGTCATCCTGGCTCAGTAAGCAACAACTCTTCAGTTAAGTGCTTGTGAAAGGCTTTTGCTAATACCTTTGTGAGAATTCTTTGCACGCAGGGTGCAGCTGTGCGGTAGGAAGCTTGTTTCCCAACCAAATGGTTCCGGGTTCAGTCCCACTGTATGGAAGCCTTGTGTGTGGATTTGGTGGACGGAAACAGAAAACACCCCTTTGTCATCATCATCATCATCGTTTAGCGTCCGTTTTCCATGCTAGCATGGGTTGGACGGTTCAACTGGGGTCTGTAAAGCCAGAAGGCTTCATCAGGCCCAGTCAGATCTGGCAGTGTTTCTACGGCTGGATGCCCTTCCTAACGCCAACCACTCCGTGAGTGTAGTGGATGCTTTTTACGTGCCACCCGCACAGGTGCCAGACAGAGCTGGCAAACGGCCACGAACGGATGGTGCCTTTTATGTGCCACCGGCACGGGGGCGAGGCGAGGCTGGCAACAGACACGAACGGATGGTGCTTTTTACGTGCCACCAGCACGAGGCCAGTCAGGGCGGCACTGGCAATGGTCGCAAACGGATGGTTCTCTGCCACCAGCACTGGTAACACATCTGCATATATATATATATATGTGTGTGTGTGTGTTTGTGTTGGTCTCCCATCACCATTTGACAACCGGTGCTGGTGTATTTATTTCCCTGTAACATTACAGTTCAGCAAAAGAGTCCAATAGAATTAAGTACTGGGGTCAGTAAATAAGTACGGGGTGGGGGCGCAATTCATTCAACTCAGAACTCTTCAAGTCTTTCAAATACTCAAATTATTTCACTATAATGCATTGTGACCACAGTCCACTTGTGCAGCCACCTGATGGTTTGTGACTCATCTGTTCATATAAGTTTGTCCTCTTGCTGGTGATTTGCATCTGTGATGGTCACCTCCCACTGTGTGGTGTCATCTTCTTTTAACTTCTTCATTCCTCTGTGCACATAGCTCATGTCACTTGTATCATCTCCATAAACATCCTGTAGCCTTCTGTGGATGTTGGACAGCCCTCAGCTGTCATTCATCGAGAACTCAACGATGGCATGTTGGAACCTATAATTTGCATGCAGTGAAGAATTACTAAAAGAAAGGTACAGTAGAAGAGTTACTTTACCAACACGTGAAAATTGAGCAGCTTATGTCAGTTACTACAAAAGGCTATGCCCACTCATGCAGCCATAGAAACCATGCCAAAACAGACAAATGGAGCTTGGGCAGCTCTTGAGCTGGTCGACCCCTATCGAACTGTCCAACCCTTGCCAGCATGGATAACAGGCGTTAAATGATGATGATGATATTATATGTTTGTGTCTCCTTATAGCATGATGTTTGTAAATGAATGTCGCCATCATACAAGTGGCGTCCTGTCTTTTTATTCTTCTGTGTCATGTCTGGTCCTGTAGAAGTATTATCTTGCTTAGCAGCATATGATGGTTGACAACAGGAAGAACATCCCGCTGTAGAAAATCTGCCTCAGTAAATTCCATGTGATTTGTGCAAGGATGGAAAAGTGGGTGTTGAAACAACGTGGTGTGTGGCAAATATTCGCATCTATATGTGTATGTGTGAAATAAGTCTTTTGACTTATTTCAGTCATTTGACTATGGCCATGCTGCAGCACAACCCTGAAGAATTTTTACTGAACAAGTTGACACCAGTACTTTTATCGTTTTAGTTTTTTTTTAGCCAGCATGGTACTTATTCTCTTGGTCTCTTTTGCTGAACCATTATGTTACATGGATGTAAACAGATCGACACTGGTTGTCAAGCTGTGGCGGGGGACAAACACAGACACAAAGACACCCACATTTATATATACAACGGGCTTCATCCACTCACAAGCCTTTGGTTGGCCTAGGGCTATAGTAGAAAAACACCTGTCCAAGGTTCCGCGCTATGGGACTGTACCTAGAACCATGTGGTTAGGTAACAAACTTCTTACCACACTCAACCGTGTCTGCACCTAGATTGTGTGTGTGTGGATATATATATATATATATGCATACATATATACACACATATACATGCATACATTCACACACACACACACACATACACATATATGGATCTCATACAAGTCTAATCTTTCTCTAGGTGCTCCACCGAGTGTTGTTTTCCAAAGTAGAGCCTTGGCCTTCACCCAATAAGACCATCAAGTATGGATTACATGATTGAGGTGTTGGCTATTACCCAACTGCTCCAGCAGTGATTCTCTGTTTTTGCTCTCTATAATAGTGACAAATCTAGTCAGCTGTGAGCGTCTTAGGAGTTTAGAATTGATACTTTCTGCTGGTCACTAGCCACAAAAATAATTGAACTCTGCAGCGGATTTTCTAAACCTCTTAAGACAATGAAGCCTTTGTTGTTATTTAACCCTGGTCTGCTTTGTGAAATTCAAGACAAACTTATGATCAAAGGCATTCCAGACAAGATATTCCTGTCTTAATGTTTATCTGGGACTGTATCACTAAACTTGTTGTTTTTTTTTTCCTTTTCCCCCTTTTAAAGATGGGAGGTGTGATTTGATGAGGGAGGTGACTGCTATTTCTAGGCCAAGCAAGCACTTAGATTTCCTTCATTTTCCTTTATAAAACTTATTTCTGCATTATTTTAGGCTTAAAGAGTGTCTGTATGTTCAGTCTGGTAGTATCCTTTACAAAAATATTGATACTTTATAATTTTTTTATTCTGCTTAGCAGCTTGCTTGTTGAACCTAAAGGAAGGATTTGTCATTCTTTGATTACCATCTTATTCTAGATCCATGTTTCTCAACCTATTTTCCTGCAGGGCCCACTATAACTTTCAAGAAAAATGTATGCCCCACCAGTGGTTGAAAAAAAAACAACTTTATTTTTAATATTCTATCACAATTATTTAATACAAAAGAGTCTACTGGTAACTCTTTTATTAAGTAAAGGGTAAAGGTTAAAAGCTCCTTTCGGTCATGAATGACCATGGAATTGCACCTAGCAAGTTCCGCTCCAACAAGTCCAGGTAAGATTGTTTATGGAAGACCAGCAATCACCCATACATACCAGTCTCCCCTCTCCATGCCCAGGTATTATCCAAGAGAAAGGCAAAGGTTGATATAGCTTGGCACCAGTGATGTTGCAACTCATTTCTACAGCTGATTGATCTAGAGCAATGTGAAATAAAGCATCTTGCTCAAGAACACAACTCGTACAGCCTGGTTCAGGAATCGAATTCGCTACCTCATGACTGTGAGCCTGATGCTCTAACCAGTGAGCTATGCTCCTTCACTTTATTAAGTACTGAGTACAAAAAAAAAGTACATTATTAACTAAGAGCAAAAAGGGTATCACTTTAATGAGAACCTTGTGCCTGGCATCCACAGCACCACGCCCCACCAGTAGGGTGTTAATCCCTGTTCTAGACTATTGTTGATAGTTTATCTAATTTTATTGACTAATCTTTTCACATTCAGATTACTCTGTCCCATATAATCCTTATTTATTCACGGTCTTTTGAATTAATCATGCTTTAATATTTTGATGTTGGAATTGTTTATTTTTAGAATGACATTGCCTGGTAGGTGTGAAAGGCTGAATCTAGATAGTTTGAATGCAAAACAGGCAGACTGTTTGGGCTGGTTATGATTAATTTAAATGCCAGAGGCACATGGCTCAGTGGTTAGAGTGTTGGGCTCGTGATCATAAGATTGTAGTTTCAATTCCTGGATCAGGCAATGCATTGTGTTATTGAGCAAAACTCTTCATTTCACATTGCTCCAGTCCACTCAGCTGGCAAAACTGAGTAATCCTGTGACAGACCGACATCCCATCCAGGCGTGGGGGGTGGGATTTATGTGCCATGGGAAACCAAATAACAGGCTCTTATGAGTCGACATGACTTGCGAAGGTAACTTAACTTCTTTTTACAGGGGGTTAAAGAGATAAAAGGATAAATTAGCTCAGGTATGATTCGAACTTTGAAATCGCACAATGCCACTTGTGCTACTGGAATAGTATTTTGTTTGGCTGTGTATTGGTAGCAGATTTGAAGGAAAAGCCTAGTCAGGAATTAGATTTAACCATTCCAATTCTTTGCAAGAAGAAAAATATCATTGAACTGATGAAACTGGAGAATTAAAATTGTTTGTCAGACAAACAAAATAACAAATAATAATTAAGTAGGTTTAAGGAGCTACTTTGAAGTAAACCACCTGTTTAATCATATTAATTATTAATAAGCTGCTAGCTTTTAGTATTTGGAACATTTTTCTACTCAAGCAAATTTTCATGCAGTGTTTCAGTATGAAGGAAATTAATGGACCATCCATAGCTGACTGGTCGAGCTATTTATCTGAAGAATCTTTTAGATCAATAAACTATTAATAAATCTTCCAACAAGATAGTTTATCTTCACCATCAAAGCTTATCCTTAAATAAATTATTGAATATATACGCTTACGACTAGTAATGGCCTTCTTTATGAACTAAAATATTAAGAATAAAATTCTTCAAACCTGTTCCAAATCTTTAAAGTTAGTTATGGCTTGAGTTTTGACACAAATTCTCAAGTAGATCAGTCGTATTGATTAGTATCAAAGTTTTAGGAAATTCTGCTGTACAGATTCATAAAGTAAAAACTTTTGCCACAAGAGGACAACATAGAAAAGTATTTGTAATCATTAAGAGTTTGATTAGGCCTGGCTTAATAAGCTCTGCCTTTCCTGTAACTTAAGACCTACTTTGTGTAAATATTTTCCATATTTCATTTTGCAACCATAATATACTAAGTTTATTAAAGGCACATGGCTTAGTGGTTAAGGTATTCGGCTCGCAATTTTAGGGTCACAAGTTCAATTCCCCGGCAGCGCATTGTGTCCTTGAGCAAGGCACATTATTTCACACTGCCTCAGTCCACTCAGCTGATTAGTACCCATATTTCACACTGCCTCAGTCCACTCAGCTGATTAGTACCCATATTTCACACTGCCTCAGTCCACTCAGCTGATTAGTACCCATATTTCACACTGCCTCAGTCCACTCAGCTGATTAGTACCCATATTTCAAGGGGCCGGCCTTGTCACACTCTGTGTCATGCTGAATCTCCTTGAGAAGTATGTGAAGGGGTACGTGTGTCTGTGGAGAACTCAGCCACTTGCAAGTTAATCCCATGAGCAAGCTGTTCTGTTGATTTGATCAACTGGAACCCTCGTCGTTGTAAGTGACAGAGTGCCAGATTTTTTATTAAGGGTTTATAAGTTAATACTATGTCTTACTTTGGTGTTAGCAGTGTGATATGATCACTTAAGTTTATCTCTATTAATTTTCTATAGAATGTAGAGCCAGCCCTGAATGTTACAATATACATGAATTTGCTTCATCTTAGGATTAATTAATTTATTTATTCATTAAGCCTTAATTGTTTTCTAGAAAAATGTATTCCCCACTGGTGGTTCAAAAATAACAACTTTATTTTTAATATTTCATAATTATATACTTTCCTGAAAGAAATACTCATATTAGGGCATTCGAATAGTGCTATACTGCAGCAAATAGTCTTAATTTTCACAATTCAATGTCCCATAAAAAAAAAAGGAAAAAAAGTTTGGATCCCATGCCCTACCACAGTTTTCCCAGACCTCACATTGGGGAATCACTGCTTTGGATTATTAAGAAACTTAAGATAAGTTATTGTTGACTTCTTTCATGTTCATTGTTAGGTATTCATTAGCAAGAAATACATATACAGTAAGGGAAAAAGTAAGTGCCAATCCATTATAGTCTGTCAAAATTTAATCACATTTGTCTGTAAAGTTGTGTGATACTTAACCCTTTTGTGTTTAGATTATTCTGTGAAAAGTAATGTGTACTTATTCACATTGTTTTGAATTAATCATACATTACTTTGTAGCTTTGGGATTTCAATGATGTGTTTATTTTTAGAATGACCTTGTAAGGTAAATGGGAGAGACCAAATCTGGCTAGTGTGAACATAAAGCCAGTAGACTATTTGGGCTGGATATAGCCAGTTTAAATGCTAAAGAGTTGCACTATAAAAGCATTAAATATTTGTTAATAGGAAGAAAATCTCTAAAGATAGCATCTCCATTGTGTGTTTTGGTTTTGATTGGGTTAAATAAAACTTTGGCTATAAATGCAACATATTCTGAATTTCTTAGAAACCTCTTGGAGATTCTTGTCTAGAATTATTAAAATTATCGCAAACTCTTCATCACAGAAAAAAAAATGGTCTTTTGTTGGCATTTAGTATTAAATTCATGAACATTTACATATGTAACCTATATTGCCAGTAGTTGTTGGTCATTTGCTGGCTGTGGCAACCTAAGGCATGTGCTGTCTCTCAACATTAATAATCAACAAAATTTACATATGCCATTTAAATGAGTATATTTTTCAGATTATTCTTCACCCCAGAGTGTCTGCTAAGCTGTTGAAGTTTAAAGTGCATCATGGTTTTACTCATTAATTCTCAGGTTCCTTTGTGTTCGAACAAACCAACAGACAGCAAGCAGTGATTCACAGCAAACCTTTTCTGCCAGTAATATTTTTAAATTGTTGTTGTAAAGTTGGCAGTAGTTTTGTGTAAATTCTAAGTAAATTTTGTTTATTAATGAAATTAAACTCAACAGTGATTCATTATCAGTGTCGGTGCTGTGAGCCCAGCTACAGGCATATCTTGATATTGATTCCTCTGTTCTCGTCTGTCAGCTAATTATAAGCGATAAGACTTTCTTACCCTTTTGTATTTCATTCTTTCTTTTAAGTCACCCCCATCTGAATAATCTCAAATGGAATTTGGCTAAAGGGTAGATTTAAGATTTAATTTTTCTGAATGAATTTGTTGCTTCATTTTATTTTCATGTTGTTATCTTAAGCTATTAGTCCCTGGGTATTTCATTTGATGACTAAATCTTACTTAGAATCTTGTTCTTTTAGAAAAATGTGATTTGTATCTTTGAGTTTTAGTATTTTGATAAGAGGATGAAATGCTGAGCTGATGTACACAAACTTAAGCTTATTAAACTTGTCCTTTTCTTTTAACTGGATACATCTTTTAAACAAGAGATTAGCAGTCATTTTCTGGATTTTTTTTTTTTTTCTCTTAAAAGTTTTGCTACATTTTACCAACAATTTCAAAAGTTTTTATTTATCTACAACACTTCATCAATGATAATTAGGTTCCATATTTCAGTGAATTTTACCATTCCTCATTGTTCATCCAAATCAGTATTCTCTTTTATAGGAATTTCAACTACTTTATTATTATTATTATTATCAGACTCGTTAGCATGCCGAGCTAAATGCTTAACAGTATTTCACCTGTCATGTTCTGAGTTCAAATTCTGCAAATTTCAACTTTGCCTTTCATCCTTTCAGGGTCAATAAAGTACCAGTGAAACACTGGGATTGATGTAATTGACACAGCCCCTCCCCCAAAATGGCTGCCCTTGTGGCAAAATTTGAAACCATTCATTGGCTTTCTTCTTTCACTTCTGTATTTTTTTAGAATTGTACTTTTCCATGTCTTTTTTTTAATTTTTTTTTAACTAATACATAAAGAATTTGTTTATCAGTTTTCAGTTGACAGAATCATAAACATTTTGAATTTCTCTAAAAACTCTTTTGTGGCCATATTTCCAATTTCCAACAAAATATACACTGCTTGTGTATATGTATGTCAATTAATTTTCAAAATCAAGAATTTGGAGGGATTTAATAAAATAACTTGCTCATTATTAAACTTGTTAATGAAAAAAACTTAATGAAAAAAAATTTTTCCTTAGATATAAATATGAAGGGAAATTTTAATTTAAATAGAAATTTTTATAAAAATTAGAGGTTTTGTAACATAATCAGATGCAGTGTCAGGAGAGTTGGTATCAAAAGGTTAAAAATGTTACTCTAGGTCATTTCTCAGAGCTTTCAAACATTTTCTAAAAAATATTGACTTTATTATTGAAATTTATGTATTGTCCCCATTGATAAATTTTCCAACTGATGTATTATGAAATTGACATTTTGTTTTCTGTTTAGATTTAGAATTCTTGAGAAAAAAATTCATTAGTTCATATATTAAATTATATATATATATATTTTACTTGTTTCAGTCATTAGATTGTAGCCATGCTGGGGCTCTGCCTTAAAGTATTTTTCAGTTGAATGAAGCAGCCCCAGTATTTTTTCTCTTTTAAGCTTTGTACTTATTCTATCAATCTCTTTTGCTGAATCACTGAGTTACGGGGACATAAATGTCAGATGTTATACATTGCTGGTCACCATGCACTTCACATTGTTTTTAGCTTTTGAATGATACCACCCCTACTGACTAGGAGAGCAGGCTGTATATGTATGTATATGTAGGACAGGCTTCTTTCAGTTTCTATCTACCAAATCCACTCACAAGGTTTTGGTCAGTCTGAGGCTAAGTCACAGGGAAATAAACACAACAACATGGGTTGTCAAGCAGTGATGTTGGGCAATCAGACATAAGGACACATGCGCTTATATATATGTGGAAGGTGGTTGGTGTTAGGAAGGGCATCCAGACATAAAAACCATTCCGAAACAGACAGAGAAGCCTGGTGTAGTCTTCTGCCTGGCCAGGTCCTGTCAAACTGTCCAACCCATGCTAGCATGGAAGGCAGACATTAAACACTGGTGATGTATGTATGTATGTATGAATGACAGTTTTTCAGTTTACTTTCAGTATTTATCTACCAGATCCACTAACAAGGCCTTGGTTGGCCCAAAGCTATAGTTAGTAGAAGACACTTGCCCAAAGTGTCACACATTGGGACTGAACCTAGAACCATGTGGTCGGGAAGTACACACCCACGCCATCTCGCCCATGTTCAGTTATCATTATGTTGTTACTGGTATTTTGAAATATAAACAACCCTAGAAATCTCCCTGGACAATACCGCAGCACGATAAATATATAATTTACCAACCAGTGTTTACATTATAGCTCTGCTATTACTGAATCTGTCAAATGTACAGACCAGAGAGACACATTCATTATCAGGGACAAAAATAGCCCTAACAATAACAACAACAACAACAAAAACAACGGTTCTTTTCCAACTGATATGTGATGGATATTTGACTTTGGTGTTACAGTTGTTGACTATTAATGTCTAAAGTGTCTGCCTGCCTTACTCAGAATTAATCATCTTATAGAAAACAATATTCCATAATTAGATAAGGAAAGAAATAGATTGAAATATCTTTACTTTTCAGCTATGGTTTCTAAACTAGTTATTTTTCACAAAGAAAAGCCATGCTTTAACAAGAAGTACAAACATTATTTGGTCTTGTTTCACCTATTTTATTCATAATACAGTTTAAATTCATCATCATTTAAAAAAATAAAAAATTGTTTAAGGTCCCATTTTCCATGTTGGCTCAAGTTGAAAAGCTTGATAGGAACCAATTAACCAGCAGACTGTGCTGAGCTCCAGTATCTGTTTTGGCTTGATTTCAACAGCTGGGTGCACCAACCACTTTGCCGATTGCAGGGGGTACTTTTCACATGGTACCAACGCTGGTGAGGTCACCAAGCATTCACAAAACAAGACTTCTCAACTGTGTGGAGTGTGGGTTTGAAGGAGGTGAAAGTATGATAGAGGATCAGGAATAGGTGTCTTGCAGAACAGGAAAAAAGAATCAAAACTTTGTTCTTTTAATCTCATTTTCTTTTTAATTTTTGTTTTAAATATATAGGCTTGGTTATGTGTAAGACGTTTGCTTTCCAACCACATGATGTCAGGTTTAGTCCCACTGTGTGGCACCTTGAGCAAGTGTCTTCTACTATAGCCTTAGATCAGCCAAATCTTTATGAATGGATTTTGTAAACAGAAACTGATAGAAGCCCATCAGATAGTATATGTGTGTATGTGTATCTGTCTTTGTGTCTGTGTTTGTCCCCCACCAATTAACAACAGGTGTTGGTGTGTTTACATCCCTGTAACTTAGCGGTTCAGCAAGAGACTGATAGAATAAGTATCTGGCTTTAAGTATTGAAGGCAGCGAGCTGGCAGAAACATTAGCACACCAGGCGAAATGCTTAGCAGTATTTCGTCTGTCTTTACGTTCTGAGTTCAAATTCTGCCAAGGTCGACTTTGCCTTTCATCCTTTCGGGGTCAATTAAACAAGTACCAGTTATGCACTGGGGTCGATATAATCGACTTAATCTGTTTTGTCTGTCCTTGTTTGTTCCCTTTATGTGTAGCCCCTTGTGAGCAGTAAAGAAATAAGTATCTGGCTTTAAAAAAAAGTACACACTGGGATCGATTCATTCGACTGAAATTCTTGAAGACAGCGCCCCATCATGGCTGCAGTTTGATGACTGAAACGAGTAAAATATAAACGACATCTAATTTCCATATTTTATTTTACTGCTTGGTATCAACCTGCTTCAAAATCCTCTGAGACAAAGCATATCCATTACAGTTGTCCCCTACCCGCAAACAAAGATCATTCTAGCATTTCCTTATACAGGTTCATTCTGAGCTCTCTAATATTTTCACAGTGAATGTACTTTGTGTGTGTGTGTTTGTATACGTGTATGAGTGATTTTTCGTTGAGCTTTATTTAAAGTTCTTCTTGAGAGAGTTCAGGCTGGTCGCTAACAAAGTGACAAGACATTTTGAGTTAAGAGAGTTCCCAGTGTTTGTAAATAAATTTACAATTGATGTTTTGGTTGAGCTGTCAATGCATACACCCAGTTATGTGCTTCTATTCACGTAAGAATCACAGACGGATAATTTTTAGAATGTACGTATGTACAATATTCAGCACATCACTCTTTAACTAAATTTTTTTAGCCACTACACACATTTTTTTTCTCTCCTTGTTTTTTCTGTGTCCCTTTCTGTAGAAGAGCGTAGGCTCAAAACGTAAAAGACTTTTTCTATTCTTGAGTGTTATACTAATACATCTGTTTGTTTTGTACACCACCTGTCTTCATCTTTTGTTTTTTTCGTAAACTCTCCTATATATATATGCCATTGGTCTCAAGTTTTTATCCAATTTGTTAATATGAACATTTTATTATGTTTACACAGGATTTCCATACGTTTAAAATATGTAATTATGATGGCTTTTTTACATTTGTATCAGAATATCTGCAGATTCTTCTAATATCTTATAAAATATCACCAGCTGTGACATAAACATCTCCCAACTAATGAAGACACCATTACAATATTGTATGGTCTACTAGAAATACAAATTAAATCTTCCTACTGTCACACCCTACTCTCTTAAAAAGAGGGGGGGGGGAATACATTAGATGAAGTAGTCCAAGATATACTGTGTGGACAAGAGAAGAACATAGTGGCCATGACTGGAATGCTTTTGATCAAAGGTCTACTGAATCGGGGCTAAACAACATGAACATCTAGGCTGTCAGTTATTATTTTTTTTTTCTTTGACTGAAATTGAACAATCTCCATTATTTTTCTGTATGTCTTCTTAGTTTTGTTGGTGCTTTTGTTACCATATTTCCGTAGAAATACAAGGAATTTGTTTATGTACATTTTTAAAATAATGAAGAATTTAGTAAAATAACTTCGTCATTATCAAATTTAATATTTAATAACAGCTCTATTTTAAATTGTTGTTTGGAACTTAAATTAACATGAAATTTTGTTGGAAGGTATAGATCACTTAAAACCGGGAAATTTTCTGTCATAGAGGCAGGGATAGTCTCAGGTGGTTTGGTTTCAAAAGGATTAAAACGGTTGATAGAACCAATTAAAATGTACTGTTTTCTTCGCAAGAATTTGTTTCGAAAATTTTGTTATTTTATTAATTAAAAAGAAAAAAATGCTGTTTTACATTGGTGTTTTCCATGTTAGCATGGCTAGAATGGTTTACTTTTTGAATCTTTTGATTTCGTGGTTGGATGCCCTTCCTACCATAGCCACCCAAACGTAAAGTAGGAATGCTGTGTTGTTAGTCAAGCAAAATAAGAAAGTAGCGTTAATTGCCTTACTCAGAGATAGAAAATCTCATAGTCGTAAAATCTGAGCTTAATCAGTAGTACAATAACTTTAACTCATTTGCTTCCTAATAATCTCAATATCCCCCACTCCCCCTCTTTTTTCTTCTGGGAAATATTAGAATATTTAGATATTCACTTCAAAATAAATATGAAAATAAAGATTAGACTGTGAGATTTTTTTTTTTATTTTATCCCATGAATTCCTCCAGACAATTCACCATAATAAGCATTTTGTTCTGTGATAGTAATTCTTTAAATAAACAGAAATATGAATTAAATTTATAACGGTTGAGAAATTGTTAAAATTGTGCACATTTTCTAGAAATTACTATTTCAGGTCTTAATTTATTAAAATTCTTCATATATATTTTTTCTCTCTTTTTTTTTTTTTACAGCATTCCATAATGGCTGCTAATACCTGCTATTGTTGTTCAGATAAAGGGAAGACGTCCGAAGAAATGGACTTGGATGAGGCTCTCAATGAACTCGGCATGCTGAGTACTGTTACAGAAAGCCGAAAGCAATACTTGCGAGAAAAACAGACGACCTCTCGTGTTGCAAGGCTTTACAAGAATATGGATAATAGGCAACAGGGCAAAAAGAAAATTGGAGTAATTCATTTTAATCCTGAATACATTGCAAAAGTTACAATAGGATCTAATCAGCCATCATCCAATATCTGGATTCAAGACACATTTGAAGAGAATAACTTGGACTTTTTTAAGAATTACCAAAAAAGAACTGAAAGCATAGAAGCAGACATGCGTTCAAGGCGATTAGAGAGGTATCGTCTTGGTAGGATTCGTCGATTCCGGAGACCTTATGAAGTACCTTGGCGCCTAATGGAGCCATTACCTAGCAACGTTTCTCAAGAAAATGATAGTTTAGAACCTCAATCAAAATCTAACTCATCGTCTCCTATTAAATATACGTCATCGTCGTCATCATCATCGTCGTGTTCTCTTACAAGATCCCGTTCCTTTGATAATTTGAACTTTGCAATGCTAAAAATAGCTTCTGACATTCTTGAAGAGACGAATTTTTCTTTATGTAAGCAGGAAATAGAGACTGTTTCTGCTAATATGAGAAACCTTCAGGTGACTGAATAGTTGTTTGTTACAGTAAATCTATGAACGTATTATTTCACTTGTCAATTATTTCATGAGGATACATTTGGAGAGGGTGTCTGTGCATATTATGTGTGTATGTGTGTCTAAATATATATATGTAGATATATCTATATATTATATGTGTGTGTTGATATATCTATGTATATGTAGATATATGTGTATGTGTGTATATATTTCTATGTGTGTGTATATGTATATATATGTAGATATATCTATGTATATATATATATATAAATAAATATATATATATAGATACATATATAAATATATATATATATAGATACATATATAAATATATATATATATAGATACATATATAAATATATATATATAGATATATATATATATAATATATATATATATATATATATAGATACATATATAAATATATATATATATTATATATAGATAGATACATATATAGATAGATAGATACATATATATATAGATAGATACATATATATATATATATATATATATATATATATATATATATATGTAGATATATATGTGTGTGTATGTTTGTATGTACGTATGTGTGTGTATACACACATGCAGCTAAAAGAACATTTGGCCTTGATAATCTGGAAATATTTTAATAGATTTTCTTTTTTTCTTGTAAACAAACATTACTTTGTATGAGAACAACTACAAACCAAAAAAAAAGTCATTCTTATTTATTTTTTGTCTTCAAATATTTTTGGAATTTCCAATTTCAGTGACTTATGAAATAATCATTGCTGTGGATGCAGCAAAATTTGATGTTGTCTTGATTGAAGGCATTTAAAAAAAATTCTTAAGTTGTTTTTTTTTTTTCAAAACTACTGCAATGTGTTGGCATCTTGGCCATTCTTGCACATTCTTGCACAGGCAAGAAATATTTGTCAAAGAGAAATTCTATTTAAAATCTAATCTAGAATCAGTGCCTAATTCTGTGGGAAACATGAGCCAAATACATTAGAAAGATTGATCTGTACAAATATCTTGCCTTTTTTAAAACTGATGGAATTATGTGACTGTTGTAGGTTTCTCTTTTTTGTATTTTCAGTTAAAAAATATTTGAAATTATTTTCATTTTGGTCGAAATAAACAAATGGAATATATGTATTTTTTACTTCTTTTATTTTTTAGTTTTTATTCTCTTTCTTTTTCAGTGTCTTTTATCTTTTATGGGTTTCGGTCATTGGGCTGTGACCTTGCTGGAGCACCACCTTTTAGGCTTTGGTGAAACAACTCAGTACTAGTAGTTATTTAAAAAAATTTTTTTGACCCTGGTACTTGTTGTGTTGTCTCTTTTGTTGAACTGCTATGTTACGGAGATGTAAACAAACCAACACCAGTTGTCAATCAGGGGTGGTAGGAGAGACATAAACACACGCATACACACACACACACACACACACACACACATGATTGGCTTCTTTCAGTTTCCATTTATCAAATCTACTCACAAGGCTTTGGTTGGCCTAGGGCTATAGAAGACAACATCCTTATTGCCATGTGGCTGGGAGGCACACTTCTTAAACTCATCTGTACTTATGCGTCCATATATTTATTTAACATTGTACACTTAATCATAGGTTTCACTTTACTCATGCTGTTAATACCATGAGAAAGGCATGAACATTGCATAAGCTTATTTTCAGTAGTTTATGTACCTATGAAAAATTCATGTTTATGTATTTCAATGCACACATCTTGAAATTAGTATAAATAAGGTTTTTACTGATTTAATTATATATTACATCAGTTGATTAAAAGTTGAATTGTCATAGTCATTAGACCAGTGTTTCTCAACTGGGGCCCATATAACCTTTGGCAGGGTCCATAAAGATTTTGTGGTTAAAGTTTATGTGCAATAAATTAGTTATACTTTTACAATCCACAAAATGTTTTAATAATTACATTTATACAATTCCTAATAATATTTAATTATAAAACTATTGGAGATGTACTTGCATAGCAAGTGACCTGATCTGAGATTGTGTGCTGGAACGAAAACAATTGCAGTGTGGAAGGTGTTTATAAGCCATTTAAGAAACACACAAAATCCGTTAGATTCACTTCAACATTTAAATTTAATTTGTCAAAATATTTTCGGCGCTTTGAGACCGCGACCTGTTCACTGACGAAATTTTGTGCTGCATCACGTGTTGTATAAAACTATCATATTTTTAAATATGAAACAACTCAATACTAGTCAAATGGTTAGGATGAGCAATCTGAATGAAATAGGAATCAAAGGGATCCATCGGCAAAAAATGGTTGACTATCACTGCGCTAGTGCATTGGATAGAATACTTTATTGTATTTGTTCTAACACAATGTGCTATGAGTAAACTGCCCTCAGTAAACTTTACTCTTCAGAGTTGGTAAGAAAAAGAACCAATTTATGGAAGTAGGTCGGTGGAACTGTCAAAGCTCGGATAAGATACTTTGTTATATCTGTATCAACTCTTTATATTCTTACAGCAGCGCCTGTAACAGTACAAGTGCCAAACTCTATTATCTTTTCTCTTAGACAATAGTAGTGACTTTGGGAAGGTGTGGGTGACTTCAGATCTTTCACACACAATCTCACCCAAGCCTACATAGGTACATAGTCAACCCTTACCTGCAAAATCCCTAGATCTGTCACTAAAACCAAATTTCTGTTTTCAAAATCTGCTCTCCTATAGTTCGCACTTCCAGTGTGTTTCAATTCTTGAGAACCTCTATGAAAGCAATTTTGTGCTTCTGACACAAGTAAGTCACCAGATAACTGGATATGTATAAGTGACTTGGAAAATGAACAAGCCCCCTCTTATGAATGATTTTCTCGGTCAACTTGGACTAGTAAGAACACCAACTGAAATGAGTCTGTTGTTAATTTTAAATGCTTTTTACTGCTGTTGGTGCAGTAAATCCACCCACACCGTAAGAACTTGAAAGATTACTTCCCTACAAAAGGTATGTATCATCAAAGTCAGGAATTTGTTATCATTGTTGTTACAGCAAATGTTTCATAGCAGTAATACTTTCCCTGTTGCTGATATTGACAAAGCATCTTTTGTAGAATTAACTATACTGACACCTGTAATAATACACCAGTGCTAGCTTTTCATTTGAGTTAGCCAGCACTAGAGCTGCTCAGTCGCTATCTTAGAATTACGTTTACTAATATTGCTTTCTTATTTTGATACATTAACTTAATAAACTCTGTAATTTACCCATGATTATATATATATATATATAAAGAGAGAGAGAGAGAGAATGTGATTTTGGAATTGGTAAATTTCACATGTTTACGTGGTTTCAAGCAAAGTAGAACTAAAACAGCCATAAGACACATTACTGATAGTTTCAGTTTCTTTGTCACACACACACACACATGTGGCTGTATGATAAGAAGCTTGCTTCCCAACCACATGGTTCCCAGATCAGTCTCACTGCATGGCTCCTTGGGCAAGTGTCTTTTATTATAGCATTGAGCCAACCAAAGCCTTGTGAGTGGATTTGGCAGATGAAAACTGTAAGAAGCCCATCATGTATATATATATATGTGTGTGTCTGTGTTTGTCCCACCCCCACCTCTGCTTGGCATCTGATGTTGGTGTGTTTACGTCCCCATAACTTAGTGGTTCAGCAAAAAAATCCAATAGAGTAAGTAGTAGGCTTACAAAGAATAAGTTCTGGGGTAAATTTCTTTGACTAAAAGGCATTGCTCCAGCATGGCAGCAGTTAAATTACAAACAAATAAAGGAGTTAAATATATCTGTGTGTTTATGTATTGTATATATATATTATATACATATATATATATTTGTATATCTATTGTGTCACCAGCACTAGTGACATCAAGCAACTTGTAAGACTAAAATTACCTTCAACTGAATTCCATCAGCCCCATGCAGGCATTGAAAAGTGGATGTTACAGTGATGATGATGATATATATAAAATATATATCACACACACACATGTAAAAAAAAAAAAAAAAAAATTACCTTCTCGAGTCCTGCTGAGTCATAAGAGCCGGTTTCCCTGGTATATAAATTCCCAATCTGGATGAGATGCTAGTCTGTTACAAGATTACTCATTTTTGCTAGCTGAGTGGACTGGGGCATTGGAAAAGGAAGTGTTTTGCTCAAGATCACAACGCGTTGCCCAATCTAGGAATTGAAACTAATCTTATAATCATGAGTCCAACACCCTTACCACTAAGTCATGTGCCTCCACCACACACACACTCCAACATAGAACAGTGAAAATGAGTGCTCAGCCCCACATTGGTCGACAAATGTACTTTATTTGTGAGTTAACAAGGCACCCAATGGTTTCATGTGAGATTTTCACAATTGTTCAATCATGCCACATGGAATGTTAGTACTTCCATGTGGTGTGCTTGAAGAGTTCTGAAGATCTTTTCATTTGCCATGATAGCCCACAAAGAAAAGATTATATATATAAATGAAAAACTGTATGGTAAATTAACAAACGCCATAATGTATACTGAGTGTACAACTGGACAGGAGACTGACACAGAAAGTCCCTAATTCTTCATCGATTATCAACCAAATGGTAATATTCAGTTTCACACCATTAATGATAAGACTGAGAATTTCCCATGCTGGTGGTGCCTGCGAAAGTTGTGGAGAATATAGGGCCAAGAGCAAACAAAACAATATAGAGTGGACATACGAAAAATGATGGGCAAAGACGACATAAATAAGAAACGAACAAAATATGGCCTCAGGGCCAAAAAGGCAAGAATAATGGGTAACACTCAGAAGACATACTAAAGGATAAAAAACAGTGAGACACTGAGAATTTGTGACTGGTGAGAAAAAAAGAAAGGAAAGCTGACTACAGGTCACGTGACTGCAGCAGGCAGTAGCGAGAGAGTGACAGAAAACGGGAAGGGATGAGGGGGGGGGGGAGAAAAGCTAGGAATACAAGAGGGCGAGAGAGAGAGAAAAGAAAGAGTGAAAGCAAGAATTAAAGTCACATGGATATATAAAAAACTTACTGTTAATACAAGTTGAGGTGCATTGTGTTCCATTACTTAAATGAAAATAAGTATGGTAAATAAACATAACAGTAAATTGTTTATATACTTGGTGGTTTGGTAAAAGAGAATAATTCCTGGGGTTGATTTCTTCAACTAAAGGTGGTGCTCCAGCATGGCCACAGTCAAATGACTGAAGTAAGTAAAGATAAAATAAATCCATGTGACTAATTCTTGCCTTCACTCTTCCTCCTTTTCTCTCTTTTGCCTGCTTCTATTTCTAGCCTTTCTTCTTTTTCCCCCTTCATCCCGTCCCCTATTTTCTCTCTCTCACTCATTCTCTCCCACTCTCTCTCTCTTTTACTTGTTTCTGTCATTTGACTGTGGCCATGCTGGAGCACCACCTTTATAGTCGAGCAAATCGACCCCGGAGCTTATTCTTTGTAAGCCTAGTACTTATTCTATTGGTCTATTTTGCCGAACTGCTAAGTTACAGGCATGTAAACACACCAGCATTGGTTGTCAAGCGATGCTGGGGGGACAAACAGACACACAAACTCACACATTTATGACGGCTTCTTCCAGTTTCCATCTACCAAATCCACTCACAAGGCTTTGGTCCGCCCGAGGCTATAGTAGAAGACACTTACCCAAGGTGCCATGCAGTAGGACTGAACCCGGAACCATGTGGTTGGTAAGCAAGCTACTTACCACACAGCCACTCCTGCGCCTCTTTCTCCTCTGCCTGCTACTGTCATGTGACCCATGGCTATCTTTCCTTTCTTTCTCTCCCTTTTTCACACCAGCCATAAATTCTCTGCGTTTCAGTTTTCTATCCTTTAGGATTTCTTCTAAGTGTTACCCACCATTCTTGTCTTTTCGGATCTGAGGCTATATTTTGCTTGTTTCTTATCAATTTTGTCTTTGTCCATCACCTCAAATCACATTTATTCACTATTGTATGTCTACTCTGTATTGTATTGTTTTGTTTTCTTTGCTCTTGGCCCTATATTCTCTGCAACTTACACAGGCACTGCCAGCATGGGAAGTTCCCAATCTTATCATTAATGGTGTGAAACTAAGTATTATCATTTGGCTGATAACTGAAGAAGAATTAGAGACACACTGTGTGTGTCTCCTGTCTAGTTGTACACTCAGTGTATGTTATGTTGTTTGTTTATTTACCATACATTTTTCATTTATTTAGTAATGGAACGCAATGCACCCCAACCTATATATATATATAGAGAGAAAGAGAGAGATATGTATATATACGAATAAATCTATGTGTGTGTACATGGATATGCATGTATATGTATATATGGGGAACAGCTTTTCTTTTATACATGTTTCAATTGCACCATAGTGTTATCATTTTTATTATATTATAGATTTTCTATATTTTTTTTATTGGATTGTTGTCGTTAGTTTGGAACAACATGGTTCTTAAATCCATATTTTACACATCAGACATTCACAATCACATGTTCAAGAATTGTATTACTTCATATACATTAGTTAAATTTCTAGAAACTTACCTTGGGTTGGTCATTATACCAATAACAATTGAAATAAACAGACACACACACTGGTTCAGTACCACTGCTTTATCGTACCAACTAACTATCCAGTGGTTTGTTTACTAATAAATCTATAGTTTTGTCAGTCCTTTCGTTGTTATTCATGACCCCTCACTGACAAGCCCTCACTCTTCAAACCAAATACAAAAACTTGTTGGAGGTGTTTTTGACCCTAATGGTTAGTACTCATCTATTAAGGCTGCGAGCTGGCAGAAACGTTAGCACGCCGGGCAAAATGCATAGCCGTATTTCGTCTGCCGTTACGTTCTGAGTTCAAATTCTGCCGAGGTCAACTTTGCCTTTCATCCTTTCGGGATCAATAAATTAAGTACCAGTTACGCACTGGGGCCGATGTAAGCAACTTAATTTGTTTGTCTGTCCTTGTTTGTCCTCTCTGTGTTTAGCCCCTTGTGGGTAGTAAAGAAATAGGTTAGTACTCATCTATTAATTTTTGTTGAGCTCAAATATTTTGGACTCGTGTTTTCATTTTGGTAACCATGTTTTAATTTTTTGATGTCTGTGCTGTTTACATGTTTTTTTTTTGGCATTCTGTTGCTTGATGAGTATGGCTTCCATGATTAATCTTCTATTTTTGTGAGGAGTTTTATAAAAAAATGCAAGCGGTGTTCATTGCTTCTATCTTTTACTTGTTTCACTCATTAGACTGCAGCCTTACTTGGACACTGCCTTAAATTTTTAGTCATATGAATCAATCCCAGGACTTATTTCTTAAGCCTAGTACTTATTCTATCGGTCTCCTCCACTGAACCAGAGAGGTATCATCTTTTCAGCAAGATGAGAAGATCCATGGTCTCCCAAGGCTAACGTGATTCCAAAATACAAACAAATGCACACACACACACATACATCTATATGCATATCCATACACATGTATCAGATATATGAAAACTCGCGGAAAGTGTAACCTCTCGAAAGAGCTGTTCTTCACTCCTGCTCCAGAGTGTCGGCTGCGGGGTCACTCCGTAAAGCTCTGTCTGCGACGATTTCATCTCAATTGAAGGAGAGGGGCTTTCTCCGTCCGCGTTGCGGATCCATGGAATAAGCTGCCGGACGAGATAGTGAAATGGCCTGAAATGGCCAGAAATGGCCTGAACTCTTTGCATGAACAACCTCCCTGTACATAACTCCATGTCCCCCTACATGGCCTTGCTTTTGCTTTTTGAACCAAAAAATTAACTTAACTTAACACGTATATGTTGGAAATGTTAATGCTGCAGTAATTACAAAATGAAATTCAATAAAAATTAAATTTAACCTTTGAAAGGGCAATAACAACTATAATAACAATAAAAATGAAAATAAGAGCAAAAGCAAAATAAAGATGAAAAATAATAACTGCAATAATAAGGATCATAAATATAATAGATATAGAAATATCAAAGATATATATTAAATAGATAAATAATAATCCTTTCTACTATAGGCACAAGGCCTGCAATTTTGGTGGGAGGAGTAAGTCAATTACATTGACCCTCCACAATTCTTGACTGGTACTTAATTTATTGACCCCAAAAGGATGAAAAGCAAAGTCAACTTTGGCAGAATTTGAACTCAGAATGTAAAGATGAATGAAATACTGCTAAGCATTTGCCCAGCTTGCTGCCAATACTAATAAGACTAATGACTAATAATACTAATAACAACAATCAGTTAGCTAAGTAAAAATAAAACGTAGAAATGAAATTATGGTAATAGGGAAATATATAATAATAATAATGATAATAATAATGCATATGTTATATCAGCAATTATGTAGAACATTTATATAAAAAAAAATGTATGAAATGTGTAAATGAAAACATATATGTGCATATATAAATGATTGTAGGTGGGGTGTGGACTGAAAATATAATCAAGCATAAAATTATAGAAAATATATGTATGTAAATATAGGCGCAGATACATTGTAAACACATGCATATCTGCATATGAATATGTACATACCCATGTATAAATATGTATATGCACATCTATCCATATATATATAGCCTCGCCTGGCACCTGTGCAGGTGGCACGTAAAAAGCACCCACTACACTCACAGAGTGGTTGGCGTTAGGAAGGGCATCCAGCTGTAGAAACATTGCCAGATAAGACTGGAGCCTGGTGCAGCCGTCTGGCTTCCCAGATCCCCGGTCGAACCGTCCAACCCATGCTAGCATGGAGAACGGACGTTAAACGATGATGATGATGTATAAATATGTGTAAACTTGATAACATTAATAAAATTATTAAAAATAGTGTTTCTCGCTGCTTTTGGTTAGTTGGAGACCAAAGTGTGCAGATGCACTTGGTGTTTAGTGAGCTGCCAAAAGTTTTGTTTTTGATTTTTAAACATGATAAGAATCCAATGAATACTTCAGACTTTGCCACCTTTCTCTGCTGCAAACTTTACATCTTCTGCTACCACTGGTGTAAAGTTTAAATCATCTCAGGATCTTCCAGTTTATGGAATTGTTGTTGGACCTCTCTTTGAAATCCTAAATGCAGTTGGAGAGCTGTGTGGTGTTGCATTTGTTCCAGTCTCTTTAGGAAGAGTTATTATTGAATCTTACTTCTCTGAAAGCTACATACCGTAAATCCTCGAGTATAGTCTGCCCTTCAGTATAATACGCAGGGGATTTTTAGAGGGTTGTACCTCTGAAAAACCTAAACCTTGTGTATAATACGCACCCCTTCTCTAACTTGAGTTGTGCGTAATTAAGCCACCAGCACCTAGTCAAGCAAACACTTCTGCACATGCATAATACAATAATGGTGATGTTCTTAACTGTTATATGGGAATGTAAATATGTTTGCAAATTGTTTTTGTTACATGTTATTCTGTGTTCTGAATACTTTTATTTTAACCCTTTCGTTACCAAACCGCCCAAAGCCGCCCGAATTTACCTATTCATATTTAAATGAGAATATCAGAGCAAATCTCTTCAGTACATTCGTGAAAACACGTATTATACTTCGTAAACAGTTCAACTACAGTTTTGTACAATAATCGAAGTGTAATTTTAATTCCGTGAATTTTGGAAGATTTTTTTCCGAAATTTGTTCCTATTGTGTTTTCAAAATTTCTAATTCTGACAAAAAATGGATACGAATTTCATTATATCAAGCAGCGAGTCAGAATTCGAAGGATTTTCTACTGAAGACCTTCATAAATCTAACTCTATGACTGAAAAAAAAAGCATGTGGTATTTGATAATGAATCTGATGTTTCATTTTCCGAAAGTGAAAACATTGAATCTGAGATCTCCGACAGCGATAAAGAAAACGAATTGGCACCTGAATAGAGTGAAAATTTAAAAACTGTTTCTTTCGGTGATTTTTCTGAAGAAACTGGACCAAGCCACAGACTTTCCCAGGAGAGTAAAGCCTTAAACTATTTCTTTTTACTTTTTCAAATGAACCTATTTGAAATCATTACGGCAGAAACGAGCCGTTACGCTAAACGTAAACAAAGCGAAAGAAAGGATAGTTTGTGGTTTCCCACAACCTTAAATGAAATTAAGACTATTTTGCCATAAATATTATTATGGGTATCAGAAATTTACCCAGAATAAAAAATTCTATCGTAAAATTTTGTTGTATACCAAATTGAATATTACCTAATAAACCCATTTTCTATAGCGATGTTTGAACACAATTTTAATAATTTTATATTTTGTTGAATTTACCTGTATCTACCTGTAATTAGAGTCACATTGTGACAAAAATTATAGTATAGAATTGGTTGAGAATATTTCATTAAATTATCTTCCAAAAATCAGATTAATATATCGATAAATAAAAAGGTTATAGTTGTTTAATGAAACCAGACTAAATTTATGATTACGTTAGAAATTAATTGAAACACATAAGGGGTGTAATTTGGTCAGAAATATAGTAACGAAAGGGTTAATAAATGTTGCTTACTGCAGTTATGGATGATTCTTTTATGACTTCATTGCTTTCAGGTTCAGCTTAAGGTATTTTCGTGCCCGACATCACAAAATGCGTCTGAATAAACATTGCCAGACAGCAAATAGATTCTTGGACATTGCTTAGAAAATATTTTTCATTTTTAACCTCATATATAGTATGCACTAGGGATTTTGACCTTTAAATTTTGGGAAACAAATGCGGATTATACTCAAGGATTTACGGTACTTCTTAACCCTTTAGCATTTAGATTATTTTATCAAATGTAATACTTATTTATTCACATTGTTTTGAATTAATCATACATTATCTCAGAGGTTCAAAATTTCGATGACATGACTGTATTTTTAAAATAGCATTATATGGTAGGTGTGAGAGGCTGATTCTGGCTGGTTTGAATATAAAATAGAGAAATTTGGGCTGGATTCATCTGGTTTAAATGCTAAATGGTTAATACATGTGGGTATTGTTTGTATAAGCTGTTCTGACTGGCACCTCAAATATTTTAGCCTCAGCATCACAGTCTCCATCTAATGGGTACAGTTCTGTATTTCTATAAGAACAGCCAGCTTCTTTTGGGTGTGTATATTTGTGTGAAACTATTCTTTTGAGGTTGGAGTTGGAGATAAGCTAATCTTCAAGTTGTGCATATTGAAAGGTTTATAAGTATCTGTGATTAGCTGGGAAATGTTTATCTGTTAATGTAAAGAAGAACTAATTTTGTCTCTAATGCCATCTTCTTTCAGTGCATTGTTATAAAGGGAGGTGCTGCTGTATTAAAAATTTCCTTATCAGAGAAGTTAGAGACTCTGCAGCTAATAGGTGACAGTGTGGCTGTGTGGTAAGAAGTTTGCTCCCAACTACATGGTTCCAGGTTCAGTCCCATGTGTATGACATCTCAGGCAATTGTCTTCTACTATAGCTCTGGGCTGACCAAAGCCTTGTAAGTGTATTTAGTAGATGGAAACAGAAAGAAGCCCTTCATGTGTGTGTATATACATATATATGTGTGTGTTTGTCTACTGCCACCATTTGACAACTGGTGTTGGTGTGTTTATGTCCCCAAAATTTGCAGTTCAGCATAACAGACTGAGAGAAAATGTACCTGACTTAAAATGTACCTGACAGTGTGGCTGTGTGGTAAGAAGTTTGCTCCCAACTACATGGTTCCAGGTTCAGTCCCATGTGTATGACATCTCAGGCAATTGTCTTCTACTATAGCTCTGGGCTGACCAAAGCCTTGTAAGTGTATTTAGTAGATGGAAACAGAAAGAAGCCCTTCATGTGTGTGTATATACATATATATGTGTGTGTTTGTCTACTGCCACCATTTGACAACTGGTGTTG
>NC_043005.1:43951317-43983817 GCF_006345805.1 Octopus sinensis
CATGTACTGAAAGGTCGCGTCATCACTCATTGAATACCCAGGTCACGCACTGATTGTGCCTTGGGATTGCAATCCCTCCGGTCCAGTGTACATTGGGTATTGCATTCAGTTTTGCATGCTGATAGTATAAAGCTTGAAACTTTCCAGCATGAACTGCATGCTATTCTTTTCAGCCCATTGTATATTTCGTCCAGCTCACATTGCATGTTTAGTGTCCTCAGGGTCTGTATTGCCTGTGAAACTTTTGTATCATCTGCATAACTTGTGATCGTGGCTCTCGCGTGGCTGAGGGCATGTCTGAGAGGCCATTATAACAGTAGTATATATATATATATATATATATTGTGTGTGTGTGTGTATGTCCTGTATGTATATATATTTATTCTCAGCTGCATCTATTATATTTCAAAATGAATGTGTGCATGACATACATATAAGGACTTTGTATTCCTCAGAACATATTGAATGCCATTCAACATCTCCATGGATGATAATATTGTATATCTAACTACACCTAATACTGCAATATTTTGGGTTCCTCCACAACTCTTCTCACTTTCTTTCTCTCTCTTTCTCTCTCATTAGTTTCCTTTCTAATTCTCATGATTCTCAAGCTCTCTTTTTTTCTCTCCTTCGTCTTGTCTCTCCTACTTTCCCTCCTTCCCCTTTCCCACTTACTCCCATTGTGATCCAGATTATCTTTACTTGCAGTCCTTTTATGTCTTTCTCCAAATTCATTTTTACACTAAGCCTGCCAGGCACAAAGACATCATATATTACATATCCTTTCTATTTATTTTTTTCTCATATCTCACTGATTTCTTTTTTTCCTCTTTGGTAAAAGGTCTAACTCAAATATTAGATCTGCTTCTATTGCATTACTTGGCATTTTTATTATTTTCATCGTACACATTCTTTGATTGTTATTCTTTCACTTTGTATTCCCGCAATTTTTCTGTGTTTTACTTGTCTACATATTCCTTACTCCATATTCTTCTTCCTTGTATTTGTATGTTTTCATCTAATTTTCTGTTTATACATACACACCCAGAATTGCTGCAACAATGAGTGTATATATATATATAGATAATATAATATAATATATTATAATATAATATATATAGTATAGTATAGTATAGTGTAGTGTAGTATAGTATAGTATAGTGTAGTGTAGTATAGTATAGTATAGTATAGTATAGTATAGTATAGTATAGTATAGTATAGTATAGTATAGTATAATATAGTATAATATAATATAATATATATAATATAATATATATTATAATATATATAATAATATATTATAATATAATATATTATAATATAATATAATATAATATAGTATAGTATAGTATATATAGTATAGTATAGTAAGTGTAGTGTAGTGTAGTATAGTATAGTATAGTATAGTATAGTATAGTATAGTATAGTATAGTATAGTATAGTATAGTATAGTATAGTATAGTATAGTATAATATAGTATAATATAATATAATATAATATAATAATATATTATAATATAATATAATAATATATATATATATAATATATTATAATATAATATAATAATATATATAATATAATAATATATTATAATATAATATAATATATATATTATATTATATTTATATTACATTAATAATTAAATACATATATATATAATTATATTAAGGAGGAAGGGTGAAAATAACCTATCTCTGACATGCTCAAAATGCCGAGGTACACAAATATTACCCAAAACTCTAGGTTACATATACACAGGGCTGAAATCGGGCTTGTGAAAATAATATTAAAAAGACTTCACATTAATTGTGAATTGGGTCCAATTTCTGGATTAAAGCCATAAAGCAGGCTTTTTTCCTTGGACCCAATTCACAATTAATATGAAATCCTAATATTTTTTTCACTAGTCTGATTTCAAACTTGTGTATATATAATCTGGAGTTTTTGGTAGTATTTGAGTGCCTCGGCATTTCCAGCATGTTGGAGATAGGTCGTTTTCACCCTTGGTCCCTTAATATAATTATATACATATATATATATAATTATCAATCTAATGTATAAATTACTTATAAATTTTTCATAGCATCCTGACTACCTGATAAAAATCTTTAACATGATTTTATCCTTATATTCTATATATATATTCTTTTACTTTTTCACTCATTAAATTGTGGCCATGGTGGGGCACTGCCTTCAAGAAACTTGTGTTGATTGAGTTGCCCTCAGTACATATTTTTTAGCTTGATATCTATTCTATTATTCTCATTTGCTGTACTCCTAAGTTGCACTGATATACATATGTGTAGTTGTTCAGGGTACGTAGCCTAGTGGTTAGGGTGCTGCAATCATGATCACAAGATCGTAGTTTCAATTCCTGCACCAGGGTGTAAGTTGTGTTCTTGAGCAAAACACTTCATCTCATGTTGCTCTGTGATCACTTCAACACCTGATGTGTAATACATGGTAATCCTGTTTGTGCAACATCAATTTTGATGGAAGGAGTAAACTACTGCACAGCACATACATTTATTTGATCACTATAAACTAAATATTTGTGTTGGTTGATCGGTAAGAAATCGGTGGGCTGTCTTTTTCAGACTATAAGAGAAAACCATCATCATCATATATGTGTTTGTATCTATCTATCTATTTATATATATATATATTACGGAGATGTACTCGCATAGCAAGTGATTTGATCTGAGATCGTGTGCTGAAACGAAAACAATTGCAGCATGGAAGGTGTTTGTAAGCTATTTAAGAAACACACAAAAGCCGTTCGATTCACTTCAACATTTAAGTTTAATTTGTCAAAATATTTTCGTCGCTGAAATCCGCAACCTGTTCACTGACAAAAATCCGTGCTTATATATATGTATATACACACACACATATATATATACATATATATGTATATATATATATATATATGTATGTGCGTGTGTGTATATATATACATATATATATATATACATATACATACATATATATATACATATATATGTATATATGTATGTATATATATTGGGTTGGCAACTAAGTTTCCGTTGTTTTTTTAAATTTTGGAATCTATTTTTTGGAGAATTCTATTTTTTAATCATTTTGGAATCTATTTTGTTTTTTTTTTCTAATTAATATTAATTAATTTTTGTTTATTTTCAGATCATTAAAATGATCAAGTTAAGAAAAACAGGCATTTTTGACACCTTCTTTTTGCTTTTAATCAAGGCTGCAAAAGCTGCTTGTAACATTTGTGCTGTGTATGGAGAGGGTGCCATAGCTGAAAGAACTGCTCGTGATTGGTATGCCAAGTTCAAAAATGCAAATTTTGACCTCAAAGCTGTCCCTCATTCTGGCCATCCAGTTAAGTTCGCTGAGAGCGATTAAACCAACTTTTGCATGAAAATTCTCATCAAACGACAAGGGAACTGGCAGAGAAAATGGAATGCTCCCACACTGCTATCGAGAAGCATCTTCACTCGATGGGAAAGGTTCAGAAGTATGGAGCATGGGTTCCGCCTGCTTTAAGTGACAACAACAAAAATCAACGAGCCACAATCTCTGCTGGTTTGCTTTCTCGTCACCGCTCAACTCATGGACACAAGCAACGATTTCTTTGCCAAATCATTACTGGGGACGAAAAATGGTGCCTGTACATCAATATGAAGCAGTGTAAGGAATGGCTTAGCCCCTGTAAACAAGCAACACCGCACATGAAAGAGGATCTTCATCCACGTAAAACAATTTTGTGTGTATGGTGGGACTGGGAAGAGATTATCCATTAGGAATTGCTTGAACAGAACCAAATGGTCAATACGAAACACCATGTTCAACAAATGGAATGACTCAACATGGCTATTCAAGAGAAAAGACCTAATCGGCAGCATGGAGTTCTGCTGCACAACAACGCCTGCCCTCGTATCGCCAATATGACACAGAAAGCCATTCAAACGCATGGCTGGAAAGTGCTGCCACACCATCTGTACTCTCCTGATTTGGCATCAACAGATTTCAACCTCTTTCGATCTCTTTCAAATGCTATGCGCAGAGTTTCAATCAGTACTGATGCAGAATTGAGAGCTTGGTTGGATCAATTTTTCGAGTTGAAATCAGGTGATTTCTACCAACAAGGTATTGAAAATCGTGTTGAACGTTGGGAAGAAGTTGGAAACAACAAGGGTGAATACATTATTCATTAATTAGTTGTTATTTTTTTATTAAACCTTTTAAAAAATGTAAATTTAAAAAGATGGCAGGAACTTAGTTGTCAACCCAATATATATATATATATATAATTACAATTTAACAAATAAAACATATGCATACATACATATACGTAAATACCTACATCTATATGTATATATACATGCATATATATATAGGAGTACAGGACACCACAAATAAACGTAGAACACAACGAGAAACGAAAACATAAAAACAAACAAGGAAACAGACTTTTTTTTAACAACAGGAAAACAGGGTACAAGACAAACAATACAAGGAATGCTCCCCTTCATCAGCTGCCCCTGGTTCGACTCATACACACACACACACACACACATATATATATATGTATGTATGTATGTATGAATATATGTGTATATATTTATATAGATATGTATGTATGTATGAATATATGTGTATATATTTATATAGATATGTATGTATGTTTGTATATATATATATATATGTATGCATATATGTATATATGTTTATATGTATGTATATATGTATATATATATATGTATGTATACATACATACATACATACATACATACATACAGACACACATACATGCATACATACATACATACGTATGTACATACATACATACATACATACATACACACATACACACATATATACACACATACATACATACATACATACATACATACATACATACATATACATACGAAATGCAGCCAAATGGCAGGATTGTTAAAGCATTATTGAAATTACTTTGAAAGAATCATTTTGACTTTTTGCAAGTCAAGTTCAAATTCTAGCAAGGTTAAATTTACCTTTCATCCTTTCAGTAACGATAAAGCTCCATTCTTTTTTTTTTTTTTTTTCTGTCTCATTCATCCTTTCTGTTCTGTCTGCCCCTCTCTTTCTGTGTTAAGGAAATTAGGTACAGTTGACCTACCTGCCTGGAGAGAAATGGGCTCTGCCAGGTCTCCGAAATGCCCAAGGCACAGCTTATGTTACAACAGTACCTCTCTGACACCATTGAGGATTTGAGGCCCCAAGGCAAGTCATGTATTTAGGTGAAATATTTATGTATATACATGCATGTGTGAGTGTATGTAAGTACATGTGTAAATATATATATATACATACATACATACATATATTAATATACACACATGTATGTGTGTGCATATATATACATGTCTGTGTATTATTATTATTATTATTATTATTATTATATATATATTTTCATATATATGTATGTATGGTGTGTTATCCTGCTATTGGTGGAATCAACAATTTTGTGTGTATGTGTGTGTGTGTATATATATATATATATAATATATATATATATATATAACACACACACATATATATATACACACACACATGCATATACAGATATATATATATATATATAAATAAATATGTATGCATATGTATATACACACAGACATATATATATACACACACACACACATGTATGTATATTAATGTTTGTATGTATATACGTATGTATGTATGTATGTATGTATGTATGTACACACATATTGAGAGAGAGAGAGATGAGGGAGAGAAAGAGAGTGAGTTTGTGAGAGGAAAAGAGCTGTTTAAGTTTGCATTGCATAAGATTACAGTAGTTGCTACAACCACTTGCAGACAAGAGTGTCTGACACTTCAACTAACAAAGTTCACTTGAACAGCATCAGTTTAAAAGGCTCTGCTAACAGAACAGCCTGCTAGTTGGCCTTTACTCAATTAACTCTCTGCATCACTTAGCTATACTGATATTTTGCATTTTGATTTTTGTGTTGGTTTTTTTTTCCTTTCTTTCTTTCTTCCCTTCTTTCTTTCTTTCTTTCTTTCTTTCTTTCTTTCTTCTTTCTTTCTTTCTTCTTCTTCTTCTTCTTCTTCTTCTTCTTCTTCTTCTTCTTCTTCTTCTTCTTCTTCTTCTTCTTCTTCTTCTTCTCTCAAATGATCAATCAGAACAACAATCAATAAATCAATTTCTCCCTCTCTCTCTCTCCCTCTCTCTCTCTCTCTCCCTCTCTCCATCTCTCTCTCTTACCCTTTCTATTTTATTTATTTATTTATTTATTTATTTTTTATTTATCTATTTATTTATTTTTTATTTATCTTTTTGTCTCTCCTTCCTATTTTCACTGGCACTTTCCTTCTCCTTTGCTTTTATCATTCTTATTCTCATTCTTCCTTATCAGCTCACGGATTTTCTTTCAGACCCCACCCCACCCCTTCTCTCGCTCTCCCTCTCTCTCTCTCGTTTCTTTAAATATTTATGATTTTCTTCTGTTCACCTTACACTATTGCCCTTTCTTTTTCTTACTGCTCTATCCTCGTTCTTCCTCTGTTATGAGGCTGAATCTGCCCTCTAGTTGTTTATTTGATAGATTAAAGAAACAAAAGTTCTAATTATTTTTCCTTCCCTCCCTCCTTTCCTTTCCTTTCCTCCCTCCTTCCTCTCTTCCACTTTATCTTTTTTTTTCCTCCACTCTCTCTCTCTCTCTCTATCTCCTTCGGTTACTCCCTCTCTCTCTCTCTCCCCCCCCACCGCCCTTGAGAATCAAATCCTGTTCTCGTCAGAATTAACAAAATCTGCATTATTCTAGAAAAATGTCTGCAGCAAAAACAGCAATGATAATACGAAGAAGAAGAAGAAGAATTGAAACAGCGAATGCAATGCAGTATTACTGATACATTGAGAAATATTTCCAAGCGAACAAGGATGAAAAATAAAAATAAACGCCAGAGAAATCTGTATCACTCAATAATCCTTTTCTCTCCATCATTTACTGGGGGAAACTTAACTCCAAGGTTGTGCAGTGCAAAATGCAGTTTATTTGTATGTTTTTGAAACATTCAGTCTTGCTATAATCTTTGCTAAATTAGAGGGGTTTTTTTTTTTTTGTTTGTTGTTGTTTGTTTTTGTCAATCTTTCAATCTTACTAGCAAATTTCTATTCGGTTCTCTCGTAGAATTGTTGTCTTTAAATAGCTTCAGCTGCTAGACCATGGTACCGAGATAGACAGCTGAATAACTAAAGAATAATCTACAAAGTGTGATAAGAATTTTGCTTCCACGACCACATGCTTTTGGGTTCAGTCTCACAGCGTAGCACCTTGGCCAAGTGTCTTCTGCTATAGCCTTGGATCAACCAAAGGCTTGTGAAGGAATCTGGGAGAGGGAAACTGAAAGAAGTTCATTATATACATGTATGTGTGTGTGTGTGTGTGTGTGTGTGTCTTTGTGATTGTGTTTGTCATCCACCACCACTTGACAACTGATGTTGCTTTGAACCAGTTAATGCTATAGCCTTGGGTCAACCTGAAGTCTGCAGTAGTTTCATGGAAAGCACCAAAGACAGCAATGGAGACACAAAGACACACACAAACAAATATATATATATATATATATATATATATATATATATATATATAATATATGTTAGGAGGGGCATTCAGGCGTTAGGAAGGGCATCCAGGTGTTAGGAAGGGCATTAGGAATGGCATCCAGCCATAGAAACATTGCCAGATCAGACTGGGCCTGGTGCAGCCTTCTGGCTTCCCAGACCCCAGATGAACAGTCCACCCCATGCCAGCATGGAAAGCGACTGCTGAATGATGATGATGATGTATATATGTGTGTGTATGTATGTGTTCATGAAATGCTTCTTTCATTTTCCACTTACCAAATCAACTCACAAGGCTTTTGTCAGTCTAAGACTATAAAAGACAACACTTGCCCAATGTGCTGGGTAGTGGGGCTGAATCAAAGACCACGTGGTTGGGAACTGAGCTTCTTAACCACCCAACAACACCTGAACCGATGATAAAGATAATGAGCCATTGACGAAGGAAAATAAACTCTCTGTTTCATATTAACAAAATCTCTTGATAACGTCATTTCAAACATTGACATGTCAGTAGAAAACTAATGATGTTCAGTTCCATTATCAAAATATCAGAAGCTTAAATGATATTCCTTTTGAGAAAACAGCATCAGCAAAATATACAGCTGAAACTTAACTCAACCCTCAAACAAACTCCTCCCAACTCTGTTGCCGCTGTTTAAAACCTGCTGAAGATATTTAGACTCACCTGTTGTTGATTCAGCCACATCACACTTCTCTGTAATGATGGTGGTGGTGGTGGTGGTGGGGAGTGTGAGGGGTGTATAAGGACCAGTGGGCCATCATAGCTCTACTAACTCATGATGACACATCACCTCTACTTTTATCTTACAACCACGAGTAAATTTACAACAATACTGTTTTAATTTTTGCAAATAGCAACATTAAATAATTTTATAAAAATACACATCTACCATATCCACTCGCAAGACTTTGATTGGCCAACGTTTGTAGTAGTATTTTCTGTTATTTTGTTACAGCTTATAAAGTTCAGTGCTGAGTGTGTATATTTCCTTTATTGTATGTGTCTGTGTATATAAATATATATATGAACCCGCATGGCTTAGTGGTTAGGGTGTTGCACTCACGATTGTGAGATCATGGGTTCGATTCCCTGACTGGGTGTTGCATTGTGTTCTTGAGCAGAGCACTTCATTTCACGTTGCTCTGCGATCATTTCGACATTTGACATTTGGTACCTGTTACACCTGTACAGGTAATCTCAATCTGATGGAGGGAATGAGCTTATGTGTACACAAACATTTGATCACTATAAACAAATCATCTGTGTACTTGTTCAGTAAGAAATTGTTAAACCCTCATATGTCATCTAACAACGGGAGAGTCCATTATATATATCTGTATATATATATATATATATTATATATATATATATATATATATATATATATATATATATATATATATATATTATATTATATATATATATATATATATATATATATGTATATGTGTATATATATATGTATATGTGTATATATGTATATATATATATATGTATATGTGTATATATATATGTATATGTGTATATATGTATATATATATATATGTATGTATGTAAGTATGTATGTATACACACACACACATATATATATATGCATGCAATATCAACTCCTACCATCTGAATATTGGAAAAGTGTTACCTGTATCATAATGATTTGCGCTGAGTATCGAACTGCCAACATCATGACTGCTGCTCAATGCCCTGAGAACACTGTAAATGTTGTAAAACCTGACATGAACAGCTGGGACTATGAAGCTGTGACCAACATGAAGGCATTCTGAGTGTGTCCACATGCCAGAATTAATTCAGCAACTGCAGGACAGAGCCTTATGGCCAATTCAGATGATTATGTGAAGCTACTGCAGATTGTGGTGAAACCCTGACTAGAAGGGGTTGCTACTAGAAGGCTCTATGTATGGCAGTAGGATTCAGCTCCTTGCCATATCTCCAGAAAGGGTCAGAAACGGTTGGTCAGAAATTTGTACAACTTCACCTGCCCCAATTCCTGGCCTCCTTATTCCTTTGGTTGTAATCTCATGTAATTACATAGGTAAGGAACTCAGTTAAGAAGACGAAAACCACTCTGCCTTCAATACCAAGGCCAAGCTGGTGGCCAAGATCAAAGAGGTATTCAAAGACTTTCCCAGGGACACAGTGAATAATGCATGTTCCAGGTTCTAGAGCTGTCTGGAGGCCATGGCAGAAGCTGAGGCTGGCTACATTCAGTAAAATGTTTATTGGTAGTTTTGGATATTTTAAAAGGCATTTATTAACAGACAGGGTGTTGTGTTTGCTTTTTCTTTTATGGAAACTGTCATTTTAGCCTGAATGTCTGAGACATGGGCTCTGAATGCAGAGAACATGTAAAAGTTAGAAAGATATGAGGCTAGTATGTTCTGCTCGATGTAAAATGCATGTGTACATTTCAACTGGTTGATAGTACTTTGGGAGAGAAGTTAGGCATACGAGGAATTGATTGCTGTGTGCATCAGAGAAGATTGCACTAGTTTGGTCATGTGATGCAGGTAGATGCTGACAGCTCCATAAAGAAAAGCCAATCTCTGACAGAAGATGGAACATGCAGAAGTGGGAAACCCAGGAAGACATAGGGCAAAGTGCTGAAGAATTACCACAGGATGCTGAACCTTTCAGGTGAGATGACAAAGAACTGAGATGTCTGGCACCTTGCTGTACTCCCACAGCAGAAATGGTAAGGCTGGTTTGCCTGGTGGTGAGGAATGACTTGCAAGGGTCCTGTGTCAATGCTGTAAAAAGCACTCACGGCAGTACCACATAGAAGTGCTTGGGAAGTGCCACATAAAAGTGGCCATGTGGTGTCACGTAAAAGTACCTGTGCAGTGCCACCTAAATATATAGGTAAATAGATAGAGCTTTGAATGTGTGTGTGTGAATATATATCAATGTATATATATGTATGTATACATAAGCATTTACATATATATGCATATATACATCTATGATTACATATATATACATATATATATATATATATATATATATATATATATAATATATATATATATTTATATATACATATATATAAGTATATATACATATATATATGTCTATATATATATTTGTGTGTGTGTGTGTCTGTGTGTGCATATGTATGCATTTGTGTGTATATTTCTATGAGTGTGTTGTGAGTATGCATGTGGTTATGCATTTAGCACTGAGTTTGAGGCATGTCTAAGGCAGAGCAATAAAAATTACTCGACTCTTAACAATTGTTTACTAGTTTCACTGACTCCATTGATGAACAAGCAGCATTAAGCACCATGTTATGATTTCAGACTGAATATATAATGACGCAAGTTCTCTGAACTATTGAAAAACCATGAGTAATAGGAAATGATAGCTTTTTTTTTACTTGTAAGGTAAGGAAATAGCTATTTGATTGGTTAGCAAGACACAAACCACTAAGAACATCTTAAGAACAAAGATAATTCCTCAGAAATGTAAAAGTACAAAATTCTGTCACAGAAGAGAAACGAATGGGAGAATGTTTCAATCTCATGAAGCGTTAGAAACAATGCTTCTAATTATCAAGAAGATCATTTGTTTCTAAAACACTAGAAACTAATAGGTCATAACTTAGGTTTCACACAAAATTAATTTTGGAAAGGAATTGAGTGTGATGCTAAGTCATTTTTTTTGTTGTTTTTTTTTTTTTTTTTTAGGGATCCGTAATTTTTCAGTAAGGAATTTTCAGTTGTGGTCATATCTAAACCATATAGTTTGACCCTTTAGTGTTCAGTTCAAGTTACTCTGTCAAATGCAATCTTTTATGTTTTATATTTTACTTGTTTCAGTCATTTAACTATGGCCATGCTGGGGCACCACCTTGAAGGAATTTAGTCAAACAAATCAACCCCACGACCTATCTGTTTTTTTTTAAAGCCTGGTACTTATAGTATCAAATATCTTTTTGGTGAACTGCAAAGTTATGGGTACATAAACACAGCAACATCAGTTGTCAAATGGTGGTGGTGGTGAGGGGGAAACACAGACAAAGATACACACACACACACACATATATATATATAAATATACATACACATATATATGTGTGTGTGTAATGGGCTTCTTTCTGTTTCCATCTACCAAGTCCACTCACAAGGTTATAGTAGAAGACACTTTTCCAAGGTACCATGTTGTGGAACTGAACCTGGGACCATATGACTGGGAAGTAAGCTTCTTACCACACACAGTCATACCTACTTATTTTTTCACATTCAATTAATCATAAATTATCTTGTAGCTTTGAAATTATGGTGTGACTGTTCATGTTCAGAATGACATTGTAGGGTAGTCTGAATATTTGGGTCAGATATGGCAGTTCTTGATACTAAAATCTCTGTTAAAAATGATTAAATGAAATTTAATTAAAAGTAAGCCTAAACAATATGTAATTAATTAAAATTAGACTTATGACGAAAGAAAACTTATCTTTTATTTTTTACTTGTTTCAGTTATTGTGCTGCTGTCACGCTGGGGCACCACCATGAAGGTCTTTTAGTCAAACAAGTCAATGCCAGTATTATTTTTATGCCTCATAGTTATCCTATCAGATTCTTTTTACCAAACCACTAAGTTATGAGGATATAAACAAACTAATACCGGTTGTCAAGTAGTGGTGAGAAGCAATCACAAACAGAAAGACACACACACACACACATATATATATATATGAGGAGGATTCACAAAAAGCAAAAGACGAAGACAGGTGGTGTAGATAACAAACAGATGTATTAGTATAATGCTCAGGAAGTGAAAAAGTCTTTAACATTTCGAGCCTACGTTCTTCCACAGAAAGGAACACAGAAAGAAACAAGGAGAGAAAATAAAGAATGTGTAGTGGCTAGCAATCTATCATGGCGAATGCCAGACAGAGGGGTCACACAGGAGAGTTAGTAGGAAGGGGAGATAATAAAATAGTGGTGATCCCAAATCGAAGGTGCGCATGCATGTGTATAAGAGAGTTTGTACACACACACACACACACGCACACACATACATATATAACAGGCTTCTTTCAGTTTCCATCAACCAAATCCACTTATAAGGCTTTAGTGAGCACAGAACTACAGTAGAAGAGATTGAACCTGAAACCATGTGTTTGGGAAAGATAATTCTTACCATCACAGTTATGCAATGAAAAAAAGTTGTTAGCTTTAGTAATAATTCTTGTCCAGAATGATAAAGGAAACAACTTCAGAATCCAAATTTATTAAAAATTGAATAGAAGTATGCAGTGGGGTGTACGACTGATTGTTGGTAAGTATATTAACAGATTCAGACATGTTTCAGTTTTATCAGACCACCTCAGTAAAGAATGGTTTTGTTAGTAAATCCACATTTAATCTTTTCAAATCATAATGAAATGATTGATGAATTAAAATATGAACAATGTGATTGACATGAAATCGATCATAAAAATCATGTATAGAATGAATTGTGTATAATTGTATTTGGTAAATTGATGCTGGCTAGAAATATATCTGTGTTCTTTCTTATGGTGCTATTTAAAATGCACTAGTGCTGGTGCCACATAAAAATCACCCATGCTGGTGCCATGTAAAGAGCACTGGTGGTGGTGCCAAATAAAAAGCACTAGCGATGGTGCCATGTAAAAAAGCACTGGTGCTGGTGCCACATAAAAAACATTGGTGGTGGTGCCACAAAAAAGTACTGATGCTGGTGCCATGTAAAAAACACTCGTGCTAGCACCATATAAAAAGCGACCATGCTGGGACCACATAAAAAGCACCCAGTATACTTTGTAAAGTGGTTGGTGTGTGGAAGGGCGTCTAGCTGTAGAAACCTTGCCAAAACAGACAATGGAACCTGGTGCAGCCCCTGTCAAATTGTACAACCCATGCCAGCATGGAAAACGAACATTAAATGATGATGATGATGATGATGATGATGACTAGATACCATTAAGAGTAGATTGATTTTAAAATTCCATATATGGTGAGGAATCATGTCCATTAAGATATAACAATTGAAGAGATTGTTGTAGCTAAGAAGTTATATTTCTACACCCAAATAAATTAGACATTGTGTTCTTAGGGGTTAGTATCCCCTACAGGGTTCAGTTGTTGCCACAACATAGAGGCATGTATGCCTCAATGATCCTGAGAGCTATGCCAGTAGAGTACAAGTTCCTTGGAGGTGAGGATGCCATGCTAGACAGGTTAATAATTGCAAAATTATTAATATACTTGGAAGCATATTAATAATTGCAAACGACATACAGTGTTCCTACCAGAATTTAGTAACTCAGTGTTCCTGCCAACAGTAATATGGATCACCTTTTCCTTGGAGGTAAAAATTGTTTTGTGTCAGAACAATAACCCCAATCTAGTAAAGGCAAGGTTACAAAGGCCTCAATGATTATTTCAAAACCAACAAGAGCTGTGAGAAGAAGGCCTTCCTTGGGAAACAGTGGGACAATGTATGAAACAGGAAGGACAGTACAGTCCAAAGTTGAGAACAGCCAAAAAAAGTTGTCAATGACCTTTGTTCCCTATGGAACAAAGGTCTTAAGTAAATATTGGTTAGTGTCTCACTGACCACTGAAATAGATATTTCCTTATCTAATAAGAAAAAAAAAGTGTCCTTTCATATTACTCATCGTTTTTTCAGTATTTTGCAGAAGTTTTATCGTTATATATTCAGTTTGAAATCATGGCATGGTATAGGTTTAGTGTTGTTGGCTCATTAATAAATTCAAACTGGTAATCGCTCATTAATAGTGAATTACGTTAATTAGTCACTCTTAGACATGCCTCAGAATGAATGTCTAATGCATGACTATACTCTCATGCACTCTACACATAAGTTCATCACACACACACACACACACACACACACAACACACACACACACACACACACACAAACTCACACACATACACACGTATACACACATAAATGGATGCACACATACACATGCACAAACACATACATAAATACACACATACACATAAATACAGATACACATACATGCACACACATACACACACATACATATACACATACACATAAATGCGCATGCACACACACATGCACAAATACACACACATACACACACATGCACACACACACGTGCACACACACACACATACTTTTACAAAGTTATGAATGCATATGTTTTTCCATAATATATAATGAGTTATCCTGGATTGCGTAGTTAAGTGATTCACTGAGATTTGTTTCACCTTACATCAGCCCACTCATCTGATAGTCCATACCAGTAGCAATTGTGAGTTAACCATGGCATTATCATTTGGTGAAGAATCTTGTATTCACATTCACTTAAGTGCCACAGAAACAACCATAGACAGATGCTTTTGGAGACTCAATATAGAGTTTAGCTAAATTCAATTAAGTTATCTCTACAGATTTTCTATAGAATTTAGAACCAGCATTTAAAATTATGTGGAGGCACATGGCTTAGTGGTTAGGGTGTCAGCATCATGATCGTAGGATTGTGGTTTCAATTCCTGGACCGGGCGAGGCGTTGTGTTCTTGAGCAAAACACTTCATTTCACGCTGCTCCAGTCCACTCAGCTGGCAAAAATGAGTAACGCTGCGATGGACTGGTGTCCCATCCAGCTGGGGAACACATACGCCATAGAAACCATGAATCCGGGACCATGAGCCTGGCTAGGCATTAAAAAGGGCGCATTTATTTTATTTAAAATTACAGAATTTCATATATGAATACATCTATATATACAATGCAATAAAAAATAGAAAATGCGTCATGAGTGACATGCATATTTCAGGAGTTCTTGCTCCTTCACCAGCACTACAGCCAACTCATTAACCATCCACTAACTCATTGCTTAAACAACCATTAAATTTAGCAATGTTAAACAAATGAATATACCAATTTTACATATTAAGTACATTCCTGGCTGTTGGTATGTACATATCAATTACTGGTAAGGACACCGTATTTCATTATGCAACCATGATATGTATACCAGTTGCTAGGAATGTATTTAACATGTAAAATTGGCCTATCCAATTGTGGTACATCACTAAACGTAATGGCTATTTAAGCAATGTGTTTGTGGATGGTTAAGAGTGTTGGAGGCGGTGCTGAAGAGGGAGAAAGAACTCCTAAAAAATATGCATATACATCCATTATCTATTTTGCTGTCTTTGATCCCGTTGTTTACATAGATGTATTCTTACATGAAGCACTTTAACTTTCAGCGCTGGATCTAAATTCAATAGACAATCTGTCGAGTTAACTTAAAAAAGTGAATGAATTGCACTGCTAACACAAATAGGACACAGTTTTGTCTTATAAACCTTCAATATACTTGAAAGTATATTAATAATTACAAAACAAAATACAGCATCCCTACCAGAATTTAGTAACTCAGTGTTCCTGCCAACAGTAGTTTCCTTTTTATTCCATCATAATATTTAACTGATATTTAATTGAGCCTGTTTAGAAATTGAATACATTAATTCTGAGCACAATTACAGAATAATCAATCACAAGACTAGTTATTGATAATAATAAACTCAGAATAGTTTTATTAATTATACTGTTATTAATTAATTGTGCTTATCTTGGATTGTAGGGCAACCTGCTGTGCTTGAGGAGACCTATTGAGTCAAGTACATCAACACCAAAATGAAAATCAAATGGAATTTGTAGTTGTTATACCCCTGCCGGTGGCACGTAAAAAGCACCATCCGAACGTGGCTGATGCCAGCGCCACCTTGACTGGCTTCTGTACCAGTGGCACATAAAAAGCACCAACCAATCGTGGCCATTGCCAGCCTCCCCTGGCACCTGTGCTGGTGGCATGTAAAAAGCACCCACAACACTCATGGAGTGGTTGGCGTTAGGATGGGCATCCAGCTGTAGAAACACTGCCAGATCGGACTGGAGCCTGGTGCAGCCTCCTGGCTTCCCAGACTCCGGTCGAACCATCCAACCCATGCTAGCATGGTAAACGGACGTTAAACAATGATGATGATGATGATTTATCATGACTCAGCACTTTTTCAAAAAGTGCACATAACCCAACAATCGGTGTCAGACATGCTTTATGATCATGAAACACTAAACTCACAACCTACAAACTTACCAGATTTAAATCTCATGGACTACTACATTTGAAGCATTGTTGCAAGGGCGACTAATCAAGATATTCACAAAACACCATTGATTCACCAAAAGCCACTGTTGTCCTGCTGATATTCAGAATAAATAAAGACAGTTTAGTGCAGGCCTGTTGATGATTCCAGTTCTGCATTGAAGCAAACATCAAAACTGAAAGTGGATTTATAGAATAACATTATAAGAAATCTTATCAAGAACATGTACATAACTTTTTTTTTTATTAAAATTCATTAGGCTTTTACTAGATAAAAGATTGTTTTATTAGATTACCAAATATATCCTTTAATACTACCTGCACCCTATATACTTTTGCGTGCTGGCTCCTATGTACGAGAATTATGCTGAAATCTAAAGGAGTCCAGAAAATTTAAGACACAAAACATTAATTTACATTACTTACATTTGACGGATATTTGTCCTCATCTTGTTTGTTGTTAACATTTCGGCTGATATACCCTCCAGCCTTCATCAGGTGTCTTGGAGAAATTTCGATCCTGGGTTCCCATTCCTAAGGTATTTTTCGATGTTGTTGTTGTTATTAATATTATGCCATATCCCTGTGGGCATATGGCACAGTGATTAAGAGCATAGGCTATTAACCCCAAGATTCTGAGTTCGATTCCAGACTGTGACCTGAATAATAATAATAATAATAATAATAATAATAATAATAATAATAATAATAATAATAACAACAACAACAACATCGAAAAATACCTTAGGAATGAGAACCCAGGTTCAGGATTTCCCCAAGACACCTGATGAAGGCTGGAGGGTATATCAGTTGAAACGTTGTGTTAACAACAAACAAGATGAGGACAAATATCCATCAATTGTAAACAATGTAAATAATGTACATAAAAAGTATCTCTTAAATATAGAACTATATTACAAAACATTAAAAGAAAATTAATAATTTGATAAACTGGATGAATTGCTTTTGACAAACTAAATTTATCTTTGTTGACAAACTGAGTCATTTACACACCTTGAAAGCAGAAGTTCCTTACATTACCAAACTTGAATTCCTGCAAAGTTGTTATTGTTATTGTCGTTGTTGTTGTGGTTAACCCTAAATTAACATTGTATCCATGATAAACCTATTATTTATTTGTTCAATTATTATTATTGTTATTGTTGTTGTTGTCATTGTTGTTATCTTTATTGCTATTATTATTATTATTATCATTATTATTTTTCCTTTGACTCATGTTATTTTCCGAACTTCTGGAATCTTACATGTTTAGCGATTTTGCTCCCTGTAGCCTATGATACCATGCTGACTGTTCTTTTCAACAATCTAATACCACTTCTAAGCATTCTATTCCCATTTCCTCTGTATTCATCCTTGTGATTATTATGACTATTATCATCATCATTATCATCATCATCATCATTATTATTATCATCATCATCATTATTATTATTATTATCATCATTATTATTGTTGTTGTTATTATTATTATTATTATTATTATTATTATTATTATTATTATTATTATCATTATTATTATTGTTGTTGTTATTATTATTATCATCATTATTATTATTGTTGTTGTTGTTGTTATTATTATTATCATTATTATTATTGTTATTGTTGTTGTTGTTGTTGTTATTATTATTATCATTATTATTATTATTATTATTATTATTATTATTATTATTATTATTATTATATCATTATCATTATCATTATCATTATTATTATTGAGTGAGAGAGCAGCACATACCATCAAAGTGAAGCTGAGGTACAAATAAATGAAGCCCCTATACCTATCATGACTACCCAAATGATAAGGGTACACCAAGCACATGTATCACAATTGCATGTGTACTACATGACGACCAATGTAATCAACTTACTCTCTCCCCCAAATTGCTGGCCTTGTGCTAAAATTTAAAATTATTATTATTATTATTATTATTATTTTATCATCATTATTATTGTTGTTGTTATTATTATTATTATTATTATATTATTATTATTATTATTATTATCATTATTATCATTATTATTATTGTTGTTGTTATTATTATTATATCATCATTATTATTATTGTTGTTGTGTTGTTATTATTATTATCATTATCATTATTATTATTGTTGTGTTGTTGTTGTTATTATTATTATCATTATTATTATTATTATTATATATTATTATTATTATTATTATTATTATTATCATTATCATTATCATTATCATTATTATTATTGAGTGAGAGAGCAGCACATACCATCAAAGTGAAGCTGAGGTACAAATAAATGAAGCCCCTATACCTATCATGACTACCCAAATGATAAGGGTACACCAAGCACATGTATCACAATTGCATGTGTACTACATGACGACCAATGTAATCAACTTACTCTCTCCCCCAAATTGCTGGCCTTGTGCTAAAATTTAAAATTATTATTATTATTATTATTATTATTTTATCATCATTATTATTGTTGTTGTTATTATTATTATTATTATTATATTATTATTATTATTATTATCATTATCATTATTATTATTGTTGTTGTTGTTGTTATTATTATATCATCATTATTATTTTGTTGTTGTTGTTGTGTTGTTGTTATTATTATCATCATTATTATTATTATTTATTATTATTATATTATTATTATCATTATCATTATTATTATCATTATCATTATTATTATTGAGTGAGAGAGCAGCACATACCATCAAAGTGAAGCTGAGGTACAAATAAATGAAGCCCCTATACCTATCATGACTACCCAAATGATAAGGGTACACCAAGCACATGTATCACAATTGCATGTGTACTACATGACGACCAATGTAATCAACTTACTCTCTCCCCCAAATTGCTGGCCTTGTGCTAAAATTTAAAATTATTATTATTATTATTATTATTATTATTATTATATTATTATTATTATTATTATTGGCAGAATTGTGAGCATGCTGGGTGAAAGGCTTAGCTGTATTTTGCATATCACTATGTTCTGAGTTCAAATTCTGCTGAGTTCAACTTTGCCTTTCAAAGTTTCAAATTTGATAAACTAAGTACCAGTGAAACCCTGGTGTCGATGAAGCCAACTAGTCCCTACCCCAAAATTTCAGGCCTTGTGCCAATGCTAAACAAGATTATTATTGTTGTTGTTGTTGTTGTTGCTGCTGCTGTTGTTGTTGTTGTGTATATTTACAATTATGTTGTTTAATGTGCCTTCCTTTTTTTTTAAACATTAAGGTGCTGATTTGAGAAAAAATTGGCAGAAATTTTTTTACAGTTTAAGTGACAGCATGGATACCCACTTGTTGACTCATCTCTTAGAAAGTATGAGTGCAGAGTTAAGCAAAACTACGCCAATATGAAATCCAACCAGAATAAGAGAACCTGAATGGATATAATTAAGAACCGAATATCATCAGGTGACTCTCCTTTGGATGAGAGTCACCAGTAGTCTTCACAGCTGTTGACAACACTCTTAAAGACAGCTACATACAGAATTTTAACTGTTAATTCTCTTGTCAATGAGTGAACCACTTTTATGTCTGTGACTGCTGCTACTGCTGCTGTTAATACTAATAATAACCATTACACTGTAACCATTCTATGAATCCTTTTATTGAAGAGTTAAAGAAAAATAGCAGGTATAAAACATGCTAATGGTCAGGAATTTTCAAATAATTTGGCTGTAGATTCTCTGGTCTTCAAAGAGTTAAAGAGCCATATCTCTCCTAAATTTCTGTAATGGAGAGTAGTCTATTTCTGGAGTTTTATGCTTCACTAAATACATTTCAGGTTAAGTCGTCACCAGTTTCTGGACTGTGATTAAACCATACGTATCAAATAAAATAGATAAAAGAACCAAAGGAAATAAGTTTTGAAAGTAAAGCTGTAGTATTTAAGCTGAAGTCAGTGAAATGGTAATTGCCAAAGTGAATAATTGTGTTCTATAAACTAATGCAGGCTAGAATGATGTTTAATATAGGTTCAGTGCAAAATAGAATGATCTACAGATGCCACTACCCATGTGTATGTGTGTGTACATGCATGTTTGTGTGTGCATGTGTGTGTGTGCATGTGTGCATGCATGTGTGTGCATGTGTTAGTATTGAGAGAAGGAAGGAATAATGTCTTTTTAAGGGATGATAACGGTGTTGTACTTTCGAAAAGTTGTAAGTGGCTAAGTTTCCTTATTCTGTTTTTTTTTTTAAATTTTTTTTATTTTTGTTCTTTGTATATTTCTATGTTTTTGAAATGAGGTAATTTGAGAACGGAGGAAGTGAATGATGTGACCTTACAGAATACCAAAAGCACATGCTCCGCAGGGTCGGACATGTTGCAAGGTCCACAGACAACAGGTGGTATCCAAGAGAACAAGTGACATCCAAGAGAACAGAAAAATCGCTTTGAAGGCCTCCACAACAATGGGAAGATGATCTAGTTAAGCAATTTGTGTAAAGACTGAAAAGACTGATACAATAAAGACAGAACTGGAAGCGCATTGTGACCAGTGGTGTTTAACAGCATATGATGGTTTGGCCAATACTGTGATACTGCGATATTTTCATATATTTATAGGACTGGCAGATAAGCACGATTACACAATCAATACTTAATTATACAGGACTTAGGTTCTTGAAACAATTTCCAATGAACTTGCAAAACGTTTTGGGGCTGAGACATTTAAATAAATAATCACAGTTAGTACGAGGGAGATAATCCTTTCTTCATTGGTAGGATAAAACCAGTCAGCTGGTAGAATTGTTAAGCACACAGGGAAAAATGCTTAGCAACATTTCATCTGTCTTTATGTTCTGAGTCCAAATTCCACCAAGGTTGAATTTGCCTTTCATCCTTTTGGGGTTGATAAATCAAGTAGAATTAAGTGCTGGGGTTGATGTAATTGACTTATCCCTTCTCCTGAAATTGCTGGCCTTGTATCAAAATTTGAAATCAATATTTGATGGGACTGGAGGTTTAAAATTGAGATTAAGAAATAAGGAACAAATAAGGAAGAAGACACATTAAATAGGCATATATTTAAGAAGACACATTAAATATGTATATTTAATTAATATCTTTTTTTGTTTGTTTGTTTTGATTACTTATTACAATGGTTTTAGAATTTCTGGTCTTAAGTAAGCATGCATTTCATTCTTTTTAGAACTTATCATGTCATAACTGGAGGGTGGAGGCACACAGCTTAGTGGCTTGGGTGTTGGACACATGATCACAAGATTATGGTTTCATTTCCTAGACTGATCAACACATTGTGTTCCTGAGCAATACACTTCATTTCATGTTGCTCCAGTCCACTCAGCTGGCAAAAATGAGCAATCTGTGATGGACTGGTGTCTCATCCAGATGCAGAATATATATACCATGAAATTGGGAAACCAGCCCTGGTGAGTCGGCACAACTCAGGAAAGTAAATTTACTTATTTACTTTATATAACTTGAGGTAAGTCAAACCTACTTCTGCAAATCTTCATCATTGATATAAAATAGTGGGAGTCACAGAACAATTGTTTTTGTCATCACATCTTTCAAGAATTTTTGGCAAATTGTATTTACAATATTTCCAAATATTTTCTAGCCCAACAGGAATATAATATATATGTATATACACACACCACACACATATATAATATATATATATATATATATATATATATATGTATGTGTGTGTGTGTGTGTGTGTGTGTGTGTGTATATATATATATATATATATATATATATATATATATATGTATATATATATATATATATATCATCATCATCACCATCATCGTTTAACATCCGCTTTCCATGCGAGCATGGGCTGGATGATTTGACTGAGGACTGGCAAACAAGATGGCTGCACCAAGGCTCCAATCTTGATCTGGCAGAGTTTCTACAGCTGGATGCTCTTCCTAACGCCAACCACTCCGAGAGTGTAGTGGGTGCTGCCACCAGCACAAGGGCCAGTCAGGCAGTACTGGCAACGGCCATGCTCAAATGGTGTTTTTTATGTGCCACCTTGCACAGGAGCCAGTACAGCAGCACTGGCAACACACACACACACACATATATATATATATATCAGATTTTCAAACAGCCTTGTTGTAACAGCCCTGTTGTTTGAATAAGCTGAAGAAAACATAAAATTGCAAGATTATATATAGAAGAGAAATGATTATAAGAACTGCTGTAACATAAATGACGAGGAGATAAAACAATCAACAAAAACATATCTAAACTGCATTCAGCATTTATATACAACATTTAGAAAACTCATTACTCATCTATTCACAGCTATTCTTTTACTTTTACAGTATAATTTATGAATGAAAGAAAAAAATGGCAGATTTAAATGATTCTAAAATACAACATACTGTAAGAGAGAGTGAGAGGGAAATGGGGAGAGAAAGAAAAATAGGCAGATAGATGGGAGGAGAGAGAGAGAGAGAGAGAGAGAAATGGGGAAAAAGAAAGGAAAGAGAAACCTAGGGAGAAAGAAAGAAATTTTATTTTCTTGTAACTCTCATGTTAACATTTATTTGGTTTGAACATGTTAATATTTTCTTGGTATTGTCACGTTTTCCTTCATAGTTTTTTTTTTGGGGGGGGGGGAGGCACATGTGTGTGTGTGGGGGGGTGTGGGTGTGGCATCTATAGTGTATAAAAATATAAAAATATAAATATGTATAAATATATGTATATACAATACATACATATATAGATACATGCATACATACATAGATACATGCAAACATATATACTTTTATATGCACATACACACACATATATATATACATAATATAAATATATATAATATATATTTATATATATATATATATATCTGAAATATTTATCAAGGAATTCTTTTATTCTTTTCTTTTACTTGCTTCAGTCATTTGACTTTAGCCATGCTGGAGCACCACCTGTATGCATGTATGAATTTATGTATAATACATATATGTACATACATCTATATTTGTTTATGCATATATTTGTATGTGTATATATATTATATATATATATATATATATATATATATATTGTGGAGATCATAAATATATATATATATATATATATATATATATATTGTGTATATATAGTTGGCCAAAATGTCCATTCGGTTTTTGTCGGTACTAATCTTCAAGCACTCAAATAAGTAGCTAACTTCGGTGTGTCCCTTGTGCATGCAATGCATACTTATTAAACACTTGAAACTTCAATGTAGTTTTGATGTGAACTTGCAACAGTGCTTAGTATCACCCTAGAAATGGAGAACCAAAACGAACATTACCAACATCTTATGGTTTTTTATTTGAAGATGAGATATATACTGTGTGAGGTGAAGATTCTGTTAGAGATCATGTGTACCAAAGGTCGTTCGTTTTCAAGAGTGAAGTTAATCTCAGTCAATTGATGTGGGGCCCAAACCTCCAACCTGCTGATGTCAACAAATGATGCTGATGGTTTTCAACACTTGATTTAGACATTTGGAGAGCATCTAAGTTAAGTTAATTTTGGCTCAAAAAGCAAAAAGCAAGGCCATGTAGGGGGACATGGAGTTGTGTACAGGGAGGGTGTTCATGCAAAGAGTTCAGGCCATTTCTGGTCGAGAGAGACTTTGAACCGAGCGGTTGTCGGCATCTTCACTATCTCGTCCGGTAGCTTATTCCACGGACCCGCAACCCGGACAGAGAAAGCTCCTCTCCTTTGATTGAGATGAAATCGTCGCAGATAGAGCTTTTCAGAGTGACCCCACAACCAACGCTCTGGAGCAGGAGTGAAGAACAGCTCTTTCGAGAGGTTACACTTTCCGCTTATGATGTTGTGAGCAAGAATGAGCTGCAACAATCCTGGTTGTATAACAGCCGCTAGTGTAAAATAACTCCTTCATTTTGTCACTGTTAATCAGCTTCCCAGCTTTGTTTACATAAAGCTGAAGACCAGTGTAAAAGAGAATACCTATGTTACACTATTGAGAAATCTACAGTTACTCTATTCAGATAACAAGTTCAAGTTTATACCTGTAATTATTGGGGTCCTGGATATGTAACACACTGAGGTTGCTTGGCAGAGTGTTGAATATTTGTAGCACCCCTGAAACCCAAGTTGTTACTGGACTGGGATATTATTTTAGATGGAGAGATGTCTGATTTTTTTTATTTTTAACTATTTTGATTTTAACCTTTTAGTGTTCAAACTGGCCAAAATCAGCCAGAATTAATTTCCCTTTATTTGTTTAAACTGGCCAAATCCAGCCGTATCCAACTACTCTACAAAATCGCTAAAAAAAAATAAACAAATCACGTTATTGAATTCTTGTAGCTTTGAGATAATGCAAGATGAAGCCTTTCCCACCTTTATTCAAGTATAAATACTGTGAAATTGTTTAGACCACATGGTTTTAGCAATGTTTGAAGAAATTGTCTGTACCTTAGTTGTTAAAGAAATGGCATCAGCAAGTAGCGATTCCGACTTTGAAGGTGTTACTCTTAACGATATAGAAAATATAAATGAAAACAAGAATATTTTGTCTTCGGACGAATCTGATATCAATATTAGCGAATATTTGTCGGATGACAAATATTGGAGTGGCTGTGTGGTAAGTAGCTTGCTAACCAACCACATGGTTCCGGGTTCAGTCCCACTGCGTGGCATCTTGGGCAAGTGTCTTCTGCTATAGCCCCGAGCCGACCAATGCCTTGTGAGTGGATTTGGTAGACGGAAACTGAAAGAAGCCTGTAGTATCATCATCATCATTGTTTAACGTCCGCTTTCCATGCTAGCATGGGTTGGACGGTTCAACTGGAGTCTGGGTTTTTAGTTAATTTAACTGTAGTAAATTCATATATTTATATGTAAAAAGCTACAAGGTACCTCCATCACCAAAGGACTACGACCATTTGAAATTTCAGGTTGACATCGCATCTCAGTTACATGAGGGCTTTTCTTCTAGGAAGCACAGAACTGGGAGAAAGCAAAATTAATTGAGGTGGATGTCAACAGAGAAAATATTAAAGTCGAAAAGATAAATGGAAGGAAAAAGGTTTGCAGACTGTGTTTGCTGCAAAAGAGAAAAACTGCGAAAGGGTATCAGATTGAGACTTCATATATGTGTTCCTTTTGCAAAGTGCCTTTGTGTAAAAAGGGTGCTTTGGGCAGTTTCATAACAGAAATATGTCATAACAATATTATTTTGCAAGTATATTATTTTATCATATATTTCCTTTTCATTTTATTATAAATAATATATGAAAGTGGGAAATACATATTAATTTTCAGTATGCTGCACACCTATATTCACCTTTGTCTCACCTGTTAATGAGCTTTTTTTATTAAATGCATTCTGTTACGTAAATGAATTCATTAAATTGTATAAGAGTACATAGCCAATGGAATATTGACTAGTAAAAGAGTTTTGCACTTTATTTACAATGAAAATGTTTGAATGAAATATAGAGAAAGAATAAAATCTTGTACTGATTACACCTGTATTTTAATTAATTCAAATTAATGTACCTCATCTTGAAAAATGTAGAATTGTTGGCAGCTGACATCTGGGATAATTTTAGTAACAAATCAAACAGGTAAATGTATTAAGAATATGAATTTTAGTGTTTATTCATAATGTTATTGTTTTTACACCTGCTAATTAAATTTACCTGCCCATAAAAGTCAAATTTAATCAGGAAGATCAGCTAAAATTACGTAACTATAAACCACTGGATTATATTTCAATCTGTATGTTGAAAATTAACAAAGTTACAAGCAAATATTGTGAACACCCCACTTGAACCTGGATAAATCAAAATTAATGGGAACAGATTAGCATTACATTTGAAAAATTAATCTGAACACTAAAGGGTTAAGTTTTGTTTCATATGTTTTTTCAAATTTGCAAACAAGCTCATTTGTGAGTCAAGTATCATCTTACTTGTCATATTAAAAAAAAAAAGACAAAAAGCACAGCAAAGAAACTTTCTGGTTTAGCAACAATAAATTCTACCATGTGATGTTCATTGATGCTACTCTCAGAGGCATGAATTACAGAAGTGCTTGCAAGCTACACCAATTTTTCTTCAAACTTACTGCTATCCAAGATGACTTGGAGACTATGTCTCACTTGAAGGTTACATTTTTTGACATGATTTCTATGGCTGCTTGCTCTTCCTGCTACCAATTCCTTCACAGAGCACAGTCAGGGTATTTTAGCATGGCACCAAAATTACATGTTGCTGACTATGAATATCATAATTTATCTAAGAGAAAATACATCAAGCAATGTTGATGTTCAGAATTTTTCAAAAAATTTATGTTGGTTGATTTTATTGAAGTAATTGTCTTTGCCTTGTTGTAGTTTTGATTTTAGAGGGAGATATTTTTTTTTACCAACTACATTTGTAATCTCGCTTTATCAAGGTTTTTTTTTCCTTTTTAAATCACTATATGTTATGTAATGACACTTGATATCTTTTATCTTTTAGTTGTCATTAGACTGTGGCCATGATGGGGCACCAGCTTGAAGAATTTAGTTGAACAAATTGCCTACAGTATTATTTTTAAAGTTTGCAACTTATTTTATCAGACTCTTTTACTGAGCGGCTAAGCCATAGTGACACAAACAAACACCAGTTTGCAAGTGGTGCCAGTGGTGGGACAACGCAAAGAGATACACATATTCATATACAGACATACATACCTACATACATACATATATACATACATACATGCATACATACATACATACATACATACATACATACATACATACAGGAGGAGGAGGAGGAGAACAAACGAACGAACGAAAGAGGATGAGGGGAGGAGGAGAAGATGAAGAATGAAAAGGAGGAGGAGGAGGGGGGAAGAAGAAGAAGAAGAAGACAAAAAGGAAAAAGGAGAAGAAGAAAGGTCGTGAGCTAGCAGAATCGTTAGCTTAACAGACGGTATGCTTAGCGTCAATTCAGCATTTCTTCCAGCTTTATGTCCTGAGTTCAAGTTGCGCTGTGGCTGACTTCACTTTCCGTCCTTTCAAGACTGATAAAATAAGTATCAGTTGAGCACTGGGGTTGATGCAATTGATGAACCCTATCTCCCCACACAAATTCCACACGTTGTGCCAACAGAGGAAATGTTTGTTACAAGAAGAACACACAATCAACTCATTAACAACTAGGGTTGGCATTAGGAAGGGCATCCAGCTGTAGAAACACTGCCAGATCAGACTGGGCCTGGTGCAGCCTACTGGCTTCCCAGACCCCAGTTGATACGTCCAACCCATGCTAGCATGGAAAACGGACGTTAAACGATGATGATGATGATGATGATATCTTCTGCTAAATATAAAATAAATGTTGTTAATAATTTCTAATGCCTGATTCAAATAAACTGAAGTTCAAGAATATTTACATAAACAAGAAATAAACAGCAAGATGACAAAACTAATTTTTTCCACTTGTAGTAATGACATTTGAAGTTTGCCAAACTGACAAAGATATTTGTCTTATTACACAGTTAATGATTTGCATCTTGTCACTGATTCATGCTGTGATCTTAGGAAAGACACTTAACTCCCAGTAGTCTAGTCTACCCAACTATTTGTAAATATACTAAGTATATGCTGTTCAGTGCCCAACTAGAAGCACTATATGAATGTAGCTTGTTTCCTATCCATAGGATAATTGTTTCTCAAATACTAAGCACCTTCAAAACTGAAATAAGTCGCAGGAGCTACGTTCATTATCAGGTGGTGTTGTATACAGCAGCACCTCTTGATAATAGTCTTAGATAATCCAATATACATTGAAATATGTTTGAAAATGATGTCTCTACAAAATTTAGCTATTCTTACATTTGTAAACATAGTTTTGATTAATTCTCATTTGTGGGTGTGTTCCTCAGCCCCAGTTTGTTTAATATATTTCATAAACTCTATGAGATATCCAGCAATTGCGAAATTGTATTCATAAACTTCCATAAAATAAACAAAAGTCTGTATCTTAAACAACTTTGGAAGCTAATTAAATCACCAGAAATACAAGAGAGATTTTTATATTTTCTATTCACATGTATCAAGAAAATTTGTTTATTCAGTAAGTTGTTATTTGACGCTAATCAAATTACTATAGATGCATTTACATTACAATTGTTTGGTTTTACTGCACAGATGAGCAGATGGAACTAAATCAAACATCAAATCATAAATGTTCTTTTTCTAAAACATTGTCTTTCTTTTTTCATAACATAAATTTGTAGATATAATTTTCTATTTCCTGTGACATCAATGCAAAGTAATAAGAGAAAAAAAATAAAAATTAATTTCAGAACTGTTTTCAAAGCCAAAGTTAAGGAAATACATAATACATGATAAAACAAGTTTTTTTCCTTCTACTTTACATTTATATTTTATAAAGTTTTCCAAGTTCTCTCTACTGTGGAAAGCTAATAAATTATTATCATTGTTGTAGCAATGTTTCTTGTTATCATCATTCCATAACTTATATATGTTTGATATTTTGTTTCTCACCTGCTCTCTTAGACAGTTTGCCTTAAAATGGTTGTTGTACCTTTCATATAATTTGTGACCACTCTTTCGGAATTGATACCAGGCTGTCGAATTCAGGTTCAGTTACATTACAGTATTTAGGTTCACACTTTTCAGTTTTGAGTTTACGCCTTACCAGAATAAACTTTGTGTTTGTTCCTTAAAGAACTAAAAAGTAGCTGTATCTTGTAGCGGCCTGATGAAGGCTGGTCACTGAAATGCAGTAAATCATTTTTTAATCATTATATTACAAGTATTAAGGCAGTGAGCTGGCAGAAATGTTAGCATGCCAGGTGAAATGTTTAGCAGTATTTCATCTGTCTTTATATTTCAAGTTCAAATTCCACTGAGGTTGATTTTGCCTTTCTTCCTTTTGGGGTTGATAAATTAAGTTGTGTACTGGAGTCAATCTAATCGACTTACAACTTTCCCCAAAATTTCGGGACTTGTGCCTAGAGTAGAAAAGAATATTAAAGGCGGCGAGTTGGCAGAAATATTAGCACACTGGGCGAAATGCTTAGAGGTATTTCCTCTGTCATTACATTCTGAGTTCAAATTCCACCGAGGTCGACTTTGCCTTTCATCCTTTTGGGGTCGATAAATTGAGTACCGGTTGCATACTGGAGTCGATCTAATCAACTGGCCCCTCCCCAAAAATTGCGAGCCTTGTGCCTAGAGTAGAAAAAATTATATTACAAGTATAAACATTCAAATTTCAGTAAAAGCTATGAGCAGAAAGAAGTTTACTGAATATAAATACAGGCCAGTGGTTCCCAGACATTTTTGGGTTGTCACCCACTTGGCACCCAGGTCACGTTTCTAGCATCCCCACATCCCACACTCACCGTCACAAACATAGACCACTTTCTGCTGCAAATTCAAAACAACTGTATTTCACAAATAAAAGTTAACCTAATTAGTGCATTATTTTGTTGCTATCTATCTATCTCTCTGCCTATCTATCTGTCTATCTATCTATCTATCTATCTATCTATCTATCTGTTTATCTATTTATATCTATCTATATGTCTATCTGTTCATATCTATCTATCTATCTATCTATCTATCTATCTATCTATCTATCTATCTATCTACCTATCTATCTATCTATCTATATATATAGATAGTGCTACCGAGAAGCGCTACCCGTTCGGGATAAGCTCTACAGACACGGCTCGAGAAACACGGGGCCGACCTGCCCGAGATGCGGTCAGAGCGACGAAACCGTTCTGCACGCACTCGTTCAGTGTCCAACAATTTCCGACCTGTGGGCTTATGTCGAACAACTGCTGTCACGTGTGGGACGAGTCGGTTTATCAGCTGAGTCTATCGTCAATATTGTCACGCCTCCTTCCTTCAAACGGGAAGGAAGAGCTATTTTCATCATCCCTGTGCTATGGCGAAAGAATGTATCTGGTGGACGCGCGCTGAAAGGATTGGAGACAAACACTTTCCTCTCTGGTCAATCTCTCATCAACTTCTTCAAGTACCACTTGAAAAGGAAAGTGAGAGTAGAGAGGCAAGTTGGTCTAGCGAATGTTTTAAAAAAAGATGGGTGAATGTAGCAAGAATGGCACGTATGAATGACGAAGCCACCTTGAGCATAGTCCTATGAACCAGAAAGAATCGAAAACAGAGAGTTGCTTATGCAAAAAAAAAAGAAATATAAAATGTGACTTCATTGACCGAGGTTACCGTGGTCTTTTCCGTAGGCTTTTCTTTCCACGGGTAACCTCACCTGTCCTCCCCTTTACACTTCATATTGACATTTCTGTGATAACGATCCCTATTGATCAATTTTTTTCCTCTCCCCCTTTTTTTTAACCCCCCTTTTTTTGTCCTCTTACTCTCCTTTTACGATCCCTTTTGATCGAAACTCCCCCTTCCTTTTTTTTTTTTTTTTTTTTAAACCTTCAAAAGAAAAGCTCTACCTTGTAATTTGTTCTATCTGTGTGCAGCCCTGGTGGCTAATAAAGAAACATATCTATCTATATATATATATATATATATAATATATATATATATATATAGATATATTGCAGTAATATCAGTGCCAAGTAGTGTTTAGGCATAAGCGAATTTTAGGTTGATTAAAATATGTTTGTGACATATTTCAACTGCTAAAAGAAAATACACTGCAGTTTCCATGGAGAAAAAATTCTCTTTTTGTAAAACTGGTGTAAAAACACCATATCTATCTAGTGTCACTACCTGTTAGATTCCCTGATATCAAAGTATCTAGTTTTTTAGCCATTATCATGGGAAGTACCAAAAAGAGGTAACTCAGGACAGACTTAATCATACCAATGTCTGATTTGCATCAGTAGACTGTCAAGGTCATAAAAATTACAGTGAGACAGAGAGATAGATAAAACATTTACACAATGAGTAGGGGATAGTGACTTAGAAATTTTGTCTGTCTGATGAAAGCTGGCAGTCTGAAACTTTGCATTCACAATCAGTTCTCTTGTAAATTTTTAATGAGCAGCAACTCTACTATATATATATATATATATATATATATATAAATTGATGTGTGTATGTCTCTCTTGTTAACAATCAACACAGAAAAAATAGATAAATAGTTACCAGGGTAGCAAAAAATCACAATGGGAAGTTCTGATTCAGCACAAATAACTGATTTAGTCTGTATATATATACTTTTTGAAATGGCAGAACAGTTCCCAAACATAAATTGAGATCTACATCATGATGATTGTTTACTTTGCCTTCAAAATGTTTCCAACCAAAAAGTACAAAAAGTTAAGAACAGTTTAGATAAGTTTTTCCATAGAATGGGCTTAAGCATCGTTTTTGATGATGATGTAATGAAACCCAACTTTTTAGATATTACGCTTAACTTACACAATAATTCGTACTTCCCATACCACAAACCATCGACCAATCTTAAGTATATTAGCAAATTCAGTAACCATTCTAGGGCAACGACTAGGGACTTAGTTAATAATATTTCATTTAGATTGTCTAAGTTATCTGTGAATGTTGACATTTTCAATGATAAGGCCAAATTTTATAACTCTGCCATACTTAAAGCCGGTTATACAGAGAAAGTTACCTACATTAATTCCATTCAATCTTTTTTCTACCATTACTAATGGAGATATGAAATCTAGTTGTAAGGATATAAATGATAT
>NC_043005.1:43988817-43991317 GCF_006345805.1 Octopus sinensis
ATTCACCTTCTCTGTGAAGCTAATAAGCTTTTTTTAAAAACCTGTGATAAGACTGTGCATCATCATTAAAGAAATTCGGAAGTCTGTTTACAACCTAAATCTGCTTTTAATGAAATTATCTCCAATACTTCATGAGTGTAGCCTCACCCACTAAGATGTTTGAAGAACTCATATGTGTTTTAGCTGATGAGTACGGGACACTTTTATCTGCTGCAATATTTGCAACTTTTAATAAAGCCTGTCTTTGTATGAAACAATTGTACTAAAAACTAATCCATTCTTGTTGCTACTTTCTCGTATATATATATATATATATATACATATATTATTTATTATTTAATTGAATGTGATGCTTTTATTTCCAAGTATATATATATATATATATATATATAAAGTGAGAGAGAGAGAGAGAGCAATAAGAAAATGGAGGGGATCAATAGGTGGTATTCTTCAACTTTTAGACATTATATTATGTCAATTTATTTATTTATTTACTAAAAGGACAATTATAACAATATACATACATGTATAACATATTATGCTTTACATATATAATATATAAAAAATATAATAATATCAGTAATTATTAAAATATATAACATATAGCAACAGAAATTGGGATAATATCTTACAGCTGTTTCAGCCAAGAGGCAAAAATACTTCATTCTACCTTTATCCCTCCAGTAGACTGAAGTAATTAATAGATGAAATTGAGGTAGTTGGGTGTTTCTGTAAGCTTCGTCAGAGATTTTAGAAAGTACATAAGGTTCAGTTATAAATATAAACACTAATATACATACTTTTACATATACATAAGTATATACAAATACATATATACATATACCTACACTTAAATGTACATGCATATTTGCATGTATATGCATACAAATAAATCAATTACTATTATTATTATTAGATGCATTATAATTCATATTAGATAAAATATAAACAGAGGTATGAGAAAGTTATAAGAGGAGTAATATTGTAATTTATAAAATCAATATATCTTAAAGTTATTTTAGTTATGTAAGGATGAAACTTATATACACGAGGAATACACATACACATACACACACACACACACACAGACACACACACACATATACATATATATTTCCGCACAAACATACTCATAGGGACATACATATTAGATGTGTTTAGAAAGGAGGATAAATGTGGTAGTTCGTATCATTATGATTATATAATCTATATATATAAAACTGTAGTTGTGTGAGTGTCTGTCCCCTTCGATTTAGATTCCTAACTCCTCCCACATTTTGCGGTGCAGTTTAACCAAATTCGGGTATCTTATAGTCGTGATTAATATCGAGCCCGTCTGGCTATTAGTGTGCGTCTACGATGAGTCTACGATTTTAAAAATAATTAACATCATTTTTTATTCCATTTTAATGCATAATTTTTCGTGTGTCGATGGCGGCGGAGTTGGCGTCCATGGTCACACCTGCACCTGTTGCTTCTCCCCCTTCTTCCCTCCCTCGTGAAGCTGTGGGGAAGGAGTGTAGGATATCAACGTCGTAAAGCGTTGTCAAGGAGACCAGCGTTCTTTTAGAACACAACTTCATGGCTTGAGACACCAAACAGAAATGGCTAAGAAAGCCCGAATTGGCATCTATAAGGGAAGTAACTCTCTAAAAATGCTTATATAGTATTTCCCTTACAAACCCGAGCAACGCCGGGCGATACTGCTAGTATAATTATAAAAATAATACACAAACTTATATATATTTTCATATAAACATGTGATATGTTTATTTCTCTGTTATTTAAAAAAAATTATTATATGCAGGGCTTATTTCAGTTTCTGTCAACTAAATCTATTCATAAGATTTTGGTCAACCAAAGGGTGGAGTAGAAGATAATACAAATTCTCTGATAATTCTCAAAGAGGCTGAAACATGTCCAAGGTTTCCTCATGTATTTTGAAAATGTATTATCAATCATTGACAAATGTTGTTTTTCTCTCACAAGACACTAAATCCTAGTTTAACTTTTCAAAATTCCAAGTGATCAACACGCTTTCATTCATTGATTGCTATTTATCAGGTAACTGGTTCTTCAAAATTATTTGTGAATACCTTGCTTTACATAGATTATTGTTATCATTCATTAGAATGGTAAATTATTAATATTGGCTTAGTTAGCAAAGTACTAAGCTGGTGTGTTTAATATTTTGTTACATAGCTCTACATTTTGATTTCAAGTCCTGCTTAAGTTGATTAAACATGTAGCAGTCAATTACTGAGATTGATATAATCAATTCTATAATAATCAAATCCATAGACAATGACTATGTAACTATAATAGAAATCATAATCTCTTCAGCATTATTATTATTATTATTACTACTACTACTACTACTACTACTACTACTACTACTATTATTAAACTAGTACATGCTAATTTAATTAGCAGGTATTTTATCTTGAAGTTTGGGGACAATAAATCTCCTCAAATCCTAAGAATCTTTCTTAAGATTCTT
>NC_043005.1:43996317-44023817 GCF_006345805.1 Octopus sinensis
CAGGCAAAATACTTAGCAGCTTTTTGTCTGCCACTACACTTTGAGTTCAAATTCTGCCAGGATCAACTTTGCCTATCATCCTTTCAGGTCCATAAAATGAATACCAGTTGAGCAGTGGGGTCAATGTAATCGATTTATCTCCTCCCCTAAACTTGCTGGCCTTATGCCAAAATTTTAAGCCGGTTTCTGACTGAAATTTCAGGAGCTCTTTCTTTGGTGCTTTTGAAATTAATGTTCCGTAATGCTAATGAATTTTTGGTTTCTTTTCTCATTATAGTTATGACTTTATTTGATTAAAAATGTTTCTTGGTCTCTTATAATATTTATAAGTCCATTTGCATTTCTAGACATCTATCATCTTCTGAATGAGAAGATGATAGTTGTGTATTTTTGTATTGTCACACATCTTTTATAGTTGGCAGCAGGTATCATAGGAATAATGCAGTCATTAATAAAATCCTCAGTACTATATTTAAGATATCTAAGCCTTAACTGCAAGTTACTATGCGATAAATGTATCTCTTGTCCAGCACTGTCAACTATATCATTACTAAATGATATCAGTGACAAAGGCAATATTAATACCCATAGATAATATTTATCTCCACTTAAATGTGAATGTTCTGTTAGAAGAAATTATATTTCAGCAGTGATATAAACAAGAGTACATTTTTGCACTGAAAGCCAATATGAGAGTTTCTGTCATGGTATCTACTGCAGTTTGTTTTAACAGAACATCCAAATTTGAGTGGGGATAAATATTACGTCTCAGTATTAATACTGCCACTGTGGCTAATATATATTTATTAACAAGCTACCAGGCTAATCAAGACACTAGTGCCTGTTCAGCATTGTTTTCTATATATCGCTGGCAGGGAGAGATGAATTGCTGCTATCTCTAGTGATTGAGCATCCATCACTGACGAGACCAAGGAAGGTTGAAATCATGTGATCTGGTGGTCTTGGTGCTGGAGGTAGTGAGGGCTTATCTCCTGGTTAGAAATATAAACATGAGTAGATTTTGCACTAAAAGCCTGTATTAGAGTTTTGTGGTATCCACTGCAGTATAGCTTGTTCTGACAGAACATCCATGTTTAAGTGGGGATAAATATTATCCTGCCACTCCTTCCCACCCACTCCCTCTCTCCTGAATATTTTATCCTTCCCCAACTCATGACTCATTGGTCATCACCCTTCAGCTCAGCCCAGCCTTTTTACAGTTGCAGATGACAAATGGACTTAAGAACATTATAAGAGGCCAAGAAACATTTTTTAATCAATTAAAGTCGTAACTATAATGAGAAAAATAAAAATTCATTAGCATTATTGAATATTAATTTCAAAAGTGCCAATGAAAGTATCCCTGAAGTTTCAGTTGACCAAATATTAAATGGAAACATGCAGAAAAGAATTAATTTGGCATTATTTTGACCTCAACAAAATATAAACCACTTACTGCTGCCAAAACATATAAACATTGTCCAAGTCATGCCAACATGGAAATCAAATGTTAAATGATGATGACAATGGCAAAGATAATGATGATGATGACGACAACGACAATGATGACGACGATGACAAAGGTGATGGTGGTGATGACAGTGATGATGATGATGATGATGATGATGATGATAGTGATGATGATACACACCTACACTTGCATGCTTCTACACACATATACCTCACCACCATTATTTTATTTGCAAAAAATGTCAGAAACCATGGTCTAGGAGATAGATGTTAAATGTTTTTATTTTTCAATCCCTTCGAAGTTTATCCCTAATAGTGGTTTGGATTTTGGCTATTCCTTCTAGTGTGCCAGGAATCCTATGATGGATACCTCTTATATGTTTAAATGTACACTGTATTTATATAAATAATATATAGTCTATTGACTAATTTTTCTACATGCTAGGCCACTGGTAGTAAAAATTTCTATAATTTTTATTACCCTGATTATTATTAATTATGGATAATTTTTCTGGAAAAGTTTTGAAGTAATACTGGCATTATTTTATTTGCTGTCAACAAAAAACTGCGCTTGCACAGTGGATTTGAAAAATTATAATGTATAAGCACGGGGCACATGCTGGATTGCCTCATATATATATGATTAATCTAGACGTACATGTTGATGAAGACTTTGCATAGCAAATTATTTTATTAGCTAAAAAATGTCAGAAACCAAGGTCCAGAAGATAGATGGTAAATGTTTTTATTTTTCATTCCCTTCGAAGTTTATCCCTAATAGTGGATTTTGGTTATTCCTTCTAGCGTGCCAAGCATCCTATAATGGATACCTCTTATGTGTTTAAATGTACACTGTATTTATAGGAATGATATATAGTCTATTGACTAATTTTTCTACACACTAGGCCACTGGTGGTAAAAATTTCTAAAATTTTTATTACCCTGATATTATTAATTATATATATATATACACACACACAGACACACACACTCACACATACATACACACACATGCACACATACGTAAACACACACACACTCATGTATACGATGGGCTTCTTTCAGTTTCTGTCTACCAAATCCTCTCACAAAGCTTTGGTCAGCCTTAGGCTATAGTAGAAGACACCTACCCAAGGTGCCATACAGTGGGACTGAATCCAGAACTATGTGGTTGAGAAGCAAGCTTCTTACCACACAGCCATACCTAGGTTTCTCATCTGCATGTGTGTGTGTGTGCATGTACATGCATGTGTGAGTATATTTACACACACACGCACACATACTCACACACACATATATGCATATGTTATCTGATATATTGTTGGATATGTCATCATCAAGCTTTATTTTACCTGTTTATACCTGTTTAAAATTTTACCTGAAGATGGTGCTTTTATGAAATGATGTAATCTATGAATACATCAATAAAATTATACCGAAACAGCTGTCATGAATTTTAAATCTCATTTGTATTCTTTTCTTATATACGTGTGTGTATGTGTGTGTAGTGTTCATTTTCATTTGTTAAGTGCATAGGATTAGAATGGCTCCTTGCTTTCTCCCTCTCTAGGCAGCAGGTGTACTGAAACAGAGAACAATCAACTAAAATTCTTGGTCATTTTGCTTAAGGAATTTCCAAGTCTATCACTGCTTTTATCAGTAATAAAAGGTGAGATTTTAACTCAGAAATCACAGAGCTAAAGCAAATAGTGCAGGTCATTTCTTTTGATATTCTAACAGTCTGCTAGTCTGCTGTTCTGGACTGATGATTTATCTGACAATCTGAAAGGGATGGCAAAAAGAGTTACAACAAATATCACAAAATTTTTCCTGAGGTTTTCAATAAGTTTGTCCATCTGTTTGCTATTAGTGCAAGTGGTTTTGTTACTAAAATCTGCCATGTGAGATAGGGAATGAAAATCTTGTAACTTTCTTTTCATTTCTTTAGTTGAATGTAAGCTGGATAATCTAAGCCAGCAGCAGAGTTTGATCACCTGTTTTTGAAATCCTAGCCTTGCAATAAATTTGCCATCATCTTAGATTAATACCAACTCATCATCATCATCATTATCATCATCATCATCATCATCATCACCATCACTACCACCACCACCACCACCACCACCACTATCGTATTCGTCATCGTCATCATCATCATCATTCAACATCCGTTTTCCATGCTGGCATGGGTCAAATGGTTTGACAGGGGCTGGCAAGGCCAGGAGCCACAACAGGTTCCATAATCAGTTTTGGCTTGATTTCTACAACTCAACTGAATAGCCTTTCTAATACCAACCACTCTACAGAGTGTTCTGGGTGCTTTTTATGCGACACCATCATTAGTACTTTTTAAGTGGCACACTAGCACCAACATCAGTACTGTTCTGAAAATACAGTTTTTGGAGATATATCATTTACTTGACAGGTCCTTCTATTCATCGCCACCATTATTGCATTGCAATATTACATATTATCCAACATAGAGGTACATAAGGGTGGGTTTAGTGAGTGGAACATCATGGTGGATAGGAGAAGGCATTGAGAGTAAGTTGCAAGATGGTGATCAATAAAAATAGAGTGGGATAGGCATGATAATGAGAATGAGGCATGGATGGAAGTGATTCTGGTGGGGGTAGGTAACTGGAAGTGCATACACACACACTCACACACACATCTCATCCATGCTCAGATTACTGAGCCAGTAAGAAGCCTACAAAACTTTAAGTTGTATGCAACTCATTCAAACTGTTTTCAATAATAATAATGAAATAATAATAATAACAACAACAACAACAACAACAACAACAACAACAATAATAATAATAATAATAATAATAATAATAATATGGCCTGATGGCAGTGGCTCTCATGGCTTTTTATCTTAACTGATTGGAAGTGTTATCATGTACATTGTTTTGACTTGGTATAAAAGATGGGCTACAGCAAATATTCTGCTCAATACCACAAATTTGCTGTGTCATGGTACTGGTTTTCTCACAGATGGTGCCTAACTGACCCTACTATACTGTGCATTTGACAAAATCAAAAGCAAATAATGTGCATGCGAAAAAATTAAACTGGAATCTAATCCATCACGTTACAGTTAAGTAGACTGAAGCAACATGGAATAAAGTGTTTTGCTGAAGAACACAATGCATTGCTCAGTCTGTGAATCAAACCCATGATCTAGTTATCATGAGTGCAGGACCCTAACCACTAGGCCACACACACAAATACACACACATATATACTCTTTTACTCTTTTACTTGTTTCAGTCATTTCACTGAAGCCATGCTGGAGCACTGCCTTTAGTCGAACAAATTGACCCCAGGACTTATTCTTTGTAAGCCTAGTTCTTATTCTATCGGTCTCTTTTGCTGAACTGCAAAGTTATGAGAATGTAAACACACCAGCATTGGTTGTCAAGCAATGGTGGGGAGACAAACATTGACACACACACACATGCACACACACACACACATACACACATATATGATGGGCTTCTTTCAGTTTCTATCTACCAAATCCACTCACTTTGGTCCAGTCGAGGCAATAGTGGAAGACAGCTGCCCAAGGTGGCATGCAGTATATATATATGTGTATATATATATATATATTATATATATATATATATATATATATATATATATATATATACATATATGTATGTATATATATATATACATTGATTTTTGATTTTTTGATTTTTCCAGTTTCAGCTAATGAGCTGTGGCCATGCTGGGGCACCACCATTTGGTTTGCTACACGATTTTACCTCACGGATGCTTTTTAGCAAACGCCATCTGATGCATGAGAGAGTTCGATGCAGCTGCCCTCATCTGCACCTCCTGCCGTGAAGTTGGTTCATCCGGGACACCTGACAGGAAGAGATCCAATCCTACTTTAAAGACATCCACATCTACACCATGCAGGTCCCTCAGATTCTTCGGGAGGATATTGAAGAGCTGTGGGCCTCTGAAGCCCAGGCTATCACAGTATCTTGTCCTACATCTTGATGGCAAATTTGGAGTCCTTGGTACTACGCAGTGGCGCCAGGTTCTGGCATTTATGTGACTCTCGATGCCAAAGTTCAGGACAAGTCCTTCCAGGATCTTCCAGATATATATTATGGCATATCTTTCTCGCCTACGCTCCAGGGAATAGAGCTTTAATCTCTTGAGTCTTTCCCAGTAGCTCATATGCTGCACAGAGGCTATCTTCTTCGTGTAGCTTCGTTGGATCGCCTCAAGTTCTGTGATCAACTTGACACTGGATGGTGACCATAGCTGAGAGCAATAGTCAAAGTGGCTTAGGACAAGTGTCTTCAGAGGACCATCATGGTTTCTTGTTCTCTTGTTCTAAAGGTTCTAAGAATCCATCCAGCCAGCCGTCTACATTTCATTGCCAGTTTAGCAACATGTACATGAAAGGTCGCGTCATCACTCATGTGAATACCCAGGTCATGCACTGATTGTGCCTCTGGGATTGCAATCCCTCCGGGTCCAGTGTATTCATTGGGTATTGCATTCAGTTTTGCATGCTGATAGTATAAAGCTTGAAACTTTTCAGCATTGAACTGCATGCTATTCTTTTCAGCCCACTTGTATATTTCGTCCAGCTTACATTGCAGGTGCTTAGTGTCTTCAGGGTTCTGTATTGCCTGTGAAACTTTTGTATCATCTGCATAACTTGTGATTGTGGCTCTCTGCGTGGCTGAGGGCATGTCTGAGAGGGCCATTATGAACAGTAGTGGTCCCAAAACAGTGCCCTGCAGAACACCGCTCACTATTTGCTTCTATTTGACTTCTATTCTTCAGAAAGTCATGAAGCCATTCTCCCAATTTTCCAACTATGCCAAGATCACGCAGTTTGTGACATATCATTCCATGATCGACTTTATCAAAGGCCTTTGCAAAGTCGAGATATATGACTTCCACATTTGAGTGGTTGAGCAGTTGTTTCAGCACCCAGTCATAGTGTTGTAGGAGCTGAGTTATATATATATAGGGCTTTAGGGGTACTGTGAGAAGCCTGGCTGGAGGCCCAACCTTCTGAGTTCTTTTTACAGGGCTTAGACAAAGTGAAGGACCACTCCAATAAGTGAGTGAATTTGAGAGGAGAATATATTGAATGAAATCATAATCAAACGATCCTCCTGGATTTTCTTTTACCCAAAGCCAGGAACTTTTCAGCACACCCTCGCACACTCACATGTGTGTGTGTGCGTGTGTATTCATATATAGACCAGACTATCAGATGTTGTCTTACATTCTTGGTTACAATGCACTTTGCATTGTTTTCTGGGATTTCAAATGATGCCATCCCACTGGTTAGGTAAGCAGGCCAACATTTCCCCTAACTGGAATCTAATCCATCACAACGTTACAGTTGAGTGGACTGAAGCAACAGTTTTGCTGAAGAACACAATGCATTGCTCAGTCTGTGAATCGAACCTATGATCTAGTTATCATGAGTGCAGCACCCTAACCACTAGGCCCCACACATTTACACGCATAAACAAATACACACATATGCATGTACACACACACACACGCACATACACATATATATGTGTATATGTATATGAATATATACGTATATGTACATCTAGATCTCTACATATGTATGTATGGATATATATATTTGCATATATATATATTTACACATACATACATGCATATACATGCACACACACACACATATATATAAACATTCATGTTCATATAGATGCCTATACCATGTACATGTCAAATACATATACATGCCTGTAAATATATATATATATATATATATATATATATGTAAATACTCGTGTGTATTTATTTGTGTATATATTATGATCATGAGTGTAATGTGTGTGTACATACAACTTCATAAATGTGTACAGGTCAATGATTACAAACAACCTTAAGCAAAATCATTTGGTCGAAAACATTGAGAAAATAACACTAAATGAAAATAAACCAAAAATTAAGTCTAAACAACCTCATTATCAGCAAACTATCATAGCTCTGATGAAAAGATAATTATTTCCATTAGTAATAATATGGATATTTTCTGCCATTTTATCAAAGATATTTCTATCTAAGCATTATTCCTTAATCTAACAGCTAAATGACTGTTTTATTGTGTTTGATATGATATTTTTTGTGTTTGTTTTTTCTTCTTATTTTTTCATCTTGTTTTCTTTCTTTCTTTCTTTATTTTTTTCCCATTCTTTTTTAGATTCAAGTTGGAGAAACGTTGATGATTCCACATTCAGAAATGGCTTCACACAAATGCAGTTAACTATCAAGAGGTTGGCATTAATTATATCCTGATTGTAAATTCTCTATGCATTTATTTTAACCATATGTTACACAAATGCTTCTTCGTAAATTCTTAGAACTGAAACCAAAATAATGGAAACTAAATTGTTACTGAACTTTTTAGTTAGATTGACATTTGATGCTTTCTGATGTTAGGGAATAAGAAGTTTAAGGGAGAAAAAAATAATGTAAAAAACTAGACATAGAATTTGGGATATAAAGTTTAAAAAAACAAAATTGCGTATATTTGAGTATGTATAAATGTGTATGTGCCTGTAAATGCATGCATATGCATGTATGAATGTACATGTGTTTGTCTGTATCTGTGTGTGTCAGAGACAATGTGAAAGAGAATGTGCATATGCTAGTGAGAAAGTGAGTGTGAACGGAATGGAGAATTAATATACTTGATTGTGGTGGTTTACCTATATACTGTGGCAGCCTAGAGGATTAATAGGATATCATTAAAACGTATTGGGTCAATATTCAGATTCTAACAGCAGTATATGAAATCAATAACTAAGGACTAGGATATAAGTTCAATATGTCAGAACCAAGAGATTTTATATTTGCAGGTGTCATATAATAAGTATTTGAAAGAAACTGTTATGAAAGGAAAAAACAAGGAAATATAAGACGCTGAGTTGGCAGAATGGTTAGCACACCAGACAAAATGCTTAAGCAGTATTTCATCCATCTTTATGTTCTCAGTTCAAATTCCACCAAGGTCACCTTTGCCTTTTATCCTTTCGGGGCTGATGAAATAAGTACCAGTTATGCAGTGGGATCAATGTAATCAGCTAAATTCCCTTCCCCAAATTGCCGGCCTTCTGTCTGTAGTAGAAAAGGCATATGGATAGGAAATATATATTTATGGTTATTTCATTTATGGGTTACAGAGTATGGTGTAGAGCAGGGTTCCCCAACCACCAAGTAATGGATCATTACAGGGCTTTGAGTTGTTTACTATCAGGTCACACAAAAAAAAGAAATTTTAATGTTTTATTTCAGTTTTTGTCGTATACTGCTGTTTGTAGGGTGTTTTTACATTACACACACACACACACACACACACACACACAGATACAACATGTGTATGTATGTATGTATCTATGTGTGTGTGTCTTTGTGTCTGTATTTGTTCCACCACTACCTGATAACCGGCATTGGTGTGTTTACGTCCCCATAACTTAATAGCTTGGACTAAGAGATCAATAGAATACGTATTAGGCTTGAAAAAAAAAACAAAGTAGGGGATTGAGTCATTCGACTAAAATTCTTCAAGGTGGTGCCCCAGCATGGCAGCAATCTAAGGACTGAAACATGTAAAAGATTAAAGATGAAAGATAGAAATATATGTGTGTGTGTGTGTGTGTATATATATATATATATATATATATATCATAGTGGGGAAGGCCACTTTATGGGGTTACCCTAGGTTTCTGGCTCATAAGGGGTTTAGCCTTATGGACAGCCTACCCCACTATAATATTCTTTTCTACTCTAGGCACAAGGCCTGAAATTTTGGGAGAGGAGCCAGTCGATTAGATCAACTCCAGTACGCACTGGTACTTAATTTATCAACCCCAAAAGGATGAAAGGCAAAGTTAAACTCGGCAGAATTTGAACTCAGAACATAAAGACAGACGGAATACCTGGCATGCTAACATTTCTGCTCCCTCATCATCTTACCCCACTATAATATTAACTACTCTACATCTTAGAATGTGCTTCTCCTCCTGATTTATGTATTTCTACAAATGATATATGTATGTGTGTGCTATATCATTCATCTTTTACTTGTTTTAGTCATTAGGCTGTGGCCTTGAAGAATTTTTAGTCGAATGAATCAATCCCAGAACTTTTTATTTTTAAGCCTGGTACTTTCCTCTGTCGTTTGTACTCTGTTAGTTTGATCTATTACTAGGTTGAGGAAAAAGTTTGTGCGCCGTGTTAAGTATTATTTTAACACAGCACACAAACTTCTTTCTTCAGTCTAATAATATAGATATCTATATATTTATACTTAAATATTCATCATCAGAAAATCTTCAGTCTTTGCTTTGTTTGCATATTTTTTTTGATTTCAAATGATGCCATCCCACTGGCTAGGTAAGCAGACCAACATATCCCCTAACTAGAATCTAATCCACCAGAAACCCAAACTGTTATACTCAATTTGTTTATCCACATAATTGCCTCCATATCTGCTCACCTGGATTCCTCTTCCAGCCACTCTTTACGCCTTGGAATTGGTCCCTCTTAACAGCATCGGAGTCTAAGTTCAAATCATTTAAGCATTACTAAGTGTTTTCTATACTGAGAATCTCTGAATTTCATCTGTTGATAATATATATGATGCACTTCTTATTTCTTTATTGCCCACAAGGGGCTAAATATAGAGGAGACAAACAAGGACAGACAAAGGGATTAAGTTGATTATATCGACCCCAGTGCATAGCTGGTACTTAATTTATCGACCCCGAAAGGATGAAAGGCAAAGTCGACCTCGGTGGAATTTGAACTTAGAACGTAATGGCAGATGAAATACAGCTAAGCATTTCACCCGGCGTGCTAGCGTTTCTGCCAGCTCACCACCTTTGTATATGATGCACTTCTTTCAGTTTCCATGTACCAAATTTACTCACAAGGCTTTGGTTGGGTCAAGGCTATAGTAGAAGACACTTGCCAAAGGTGCCACATAGTGGAACTGAACCTGAAACCATGTGCTTAGGAAGCAAGCTTTTTGCCACTCAACCATGCCTGCACCTGTATGGTTATGAAAAGTGAAAAAATTTAGTGCAACACATGCAAGAAGATTATTGTGAAATCCTACGCTTCGTTTGGATTGTTTTTAAATGGAATACATCACATAAGTGTTTCGATTAACTTCTAAGATAGTCAAGAATTAGGAGAAATTTATCTGTTTAATTATACATCTAAATGTTGAGAACCAACAAAAAATACAAAAAAATCCCAGTTTCTTGAATAAAGTTATGATGGAGAGTAATTTAATTGTGAATATTTTATAATTGGTAGTTTTATATTATAGTAAAAGAAATGGTATGAAACGAGTTAACCCAATGACTCATATTTTAGTTCTTTGTTGTATTTTAATATTTTTTTCAAAGACAATACTTTAAACAGAGAAGGAAATTGCTGCTATAACAACCATTTAGTTCATGTACATATCATTTGTGGCAAATACCTCCTCTGCTAGATAACTGCTTCCAATGTTATGTTTTTCTACTTTGAAAAAAAAAAAAGCAAACAATCACAATTTGACCTTTCGTTCACGAAAAAAAGAAAAAAGAAGTTGAAAAAAATAATAAGTTAGAAAGAGCAAAAGAAAACTTTGTACAAAGTTGAAATGAAATTTCGCTAGCATTTATCTCCAAGAAATAAAAACCAGCCAAGCTGATCTTCCTACATTGATAGAGCACATTATTGATTTGTGGTATAACACCTAGAGCAAGAAAGTCAATGATGAGAATTATTTTAAGTCAGATTCCAGTAGAAGTTATTTTGTTGTTATCTTTGTTGACGGAAAGAGTTTATTTTGAAATATTGATCCAGATACAGAATGCTTCTTTGGTTAATTGATATAATTAATATTAATAGAAAAAAAAGTAGTTGTTTTGTTAGAAACACAAAGATGAGTTTGTAGTATGTGATTATTTCTCTGAAACGTGCCATCTGGTGGTAGATGTTTCAATTTATATAACTTGTAGCTTAGGCTCGTTTGTTTGGTTGTTAGTTTTATGTTTGTTTTTCCATGCTACCATGGGTTAGATGAATATATTCTTAAGACATTTCGTTTGCAACTAAATATACCTTTTCTGTCACTAATTCCTACTTGTTTTTTAAGTAAGGAATTTCTTTATATCATAATCTCTTTGAAAACACAAAATCAGCAGGTGATTTGTTGACAGGTGAAATTACAATATCACCATTTGTTGGTTGCTCATGATTTTCAGGGAAGTGTAAGTGTAAGGAAAGACAAACACACACACATTAAGATTCTAGAATGGTAGAAAGACAAGGAATTTCCACAGCAATCTACTCCCTTGAATCGGTGTCCAAACGAAAATCCAAATTCTGCTAGTGTAAAAAAATTCAGGTATCATATCAATAGATTCAATGTATTGGTCTAGCAAAGAGTAAAAAATGATTCACATAAGAAGACAAAGAAGAGCGCAATCTATGGGTGTATCTGTTCATGTGTGTGGAGGCACATGACCTAGTGGTTAGAGCAGTGGACTCACAGTCGAGGGATCACGGGTTCGAATCTCAGACCGGGTGATGTGTGTGTTTATGAGCGAAACACCTAAGCTCCACGCGGCTCCGGCAGAAGGTAATGGCAAACTTCTGTTGACTCTTTCGCCACAACTTTCACTCTTTCCTCCTGCATTTTGCAGCTCCCCTGCAACGGACTGGCGTCCCGTCCAGGTGGGTAACTTATACGCCAAGGAAACCGGGAAACTGGCCTTTGACTGTGGCCATGCTGGAGCACCGCTTTTAGTCAAGCAAATCGACCCCAGGACTTATTCTTTGTTGTCATCAGTTGTCATCTGGCGGGGAGGAAGACATAATGGTAGATAAGGGTGGCTGTTCTGAGTGGTGTATGATGGTGGATATGAGAGGTCATTGAGAGTGATAGCAGATATGAAAGGTGTTAAGATGGAATATGGCAAAAGGAGAAGGAGAGATAAGTGAAGGCACAGAAAGGAGGTGAATGGTGAAAATTATGTGGGAAGGAATGATAATGAAAATGTGGCACAGAAGTAGTTCAAGAGTGGGGGAGTAACTTGTAGCACATGCAATTGCACATGCACACACACACACACACACATACACACACACACACACACACACATACACACACACACACATACACACACACAAATATCATCATATTTAACACACTGGAGCACACTAAGACATGAGATAGCCTTTCACTGCAGAAATAGTCTCAGAAGAATATTTCCACAGTGGAAGGTCTAAGCATGTCCATGTGTATATAAACATGTTTAAGATAACTTTGCACAGATTTATTTTATTCAGTGCAGAGCTACATGCAACTTTTGTTTATATATATATATATACTCTTGTTTATATATATATATATATATATATATATATATACTCTTTTACTTGTTTCAGTCATTTGACTGTGGCCATGTTGGAGCACCGCCTGTAGTCGACCAAATTGCTCCCAGGACTTATTCTTTGTAAGCCTAGTACTTATTCTATCGGTCTCTTTTTGCCGAACCGCTAAGTTACGGGGACATAAACACACCAGCATCAGTTGTCAAGCAATGTTGTGGGGAACAGACACAGCCACACAAACATATACACACACATACATACACATATATATATATATATATATATATATATATATATATATACATATATACAACGGGCTTCTTTCAGTTTCCATCTACCAAATCCACTCACAAGGCTTTGGTTGGCCCTAGGTGCCACGTAGTGGGATTGAACCCAGAACCATGTGGTTCGTTAGCAAGCTACTTACCACACAGCCACTCCTACATCTATATATATATATATTAAAGAATTCGAATATGAATTAGAAGTAGCTAAAAGTATACAAACAAAATCAAACACACATACACAAGGTAAGTCTGTGGTTAGTTTGTGAGTCGGCTTTGGTTTTTAGGCATAAGAGAATATATTCTCTATGTGCCTATTGTAAAAAACACATGAAAATAAGTCACAGTCAAGCATTCTGAGAAAGGACCTGATGTGAGTTGCTTCACTCAACTGTGACTTATTTTCAGGTGTTCTTTACACCAGGTGCATAGAGAAATCTGCAGCTGACCCACGAACTAACAACACACATACTTCATGTATGTGTGTTCAATTTTGCTTATATATATATATTAGATTGTGGTGGCAAGCTGGCAGAATTGTTGGCACACCAGGCAAAATGCTTAGCAGCATTTCATCCATCTTTAGATTCTGAGTTCAAATTCCGCCATGGTCAACTTCACTTTCATCCTTTTGGTGTTAGTAAAATAAGTACAAGTTGAAAAACTAAGGTCAAAGTAATTGACTTACCCACTCTCCTGAACTTGCTGGCCTTGTGCGAAAATTTGAAGCCAATATATATATATTTTAGTCTGACCATTCCATACATGTCTATATTTTGGTTTTGTTACTTATATTTCTGCCACATCTCTCTTCTTATTTACATGCATCAGACATCATCATCATCTCATCATCACATCATTTAACGTCTGGTTTCCAAGCTGGCATGGGTTGGATGAGTTTGACAGGGGCTGACAATCTGGAGATCTACATCTAGCTCCATTTGTCTGTTTTGGCATGGTTTCTGCAGCTAGATGCACTTTCTAACAGCAACCATTTTACAGAGCGTACAGATATTCATACTAAATAAGGGCACTCAGAGAGCACAACCATCCACCAAGGCAACACCAACATCCTTTCAATGATTATCCAGAGATCATTTTTAAAATAAGAATATCCGAAATAAACTCGACAGCTCTCACAAATGAGAATACTAAAAATGAACCCAACTGCACAGAAAAATTAAGTAAAAAACAGGAAAAATAATCAGATCAATCCCAAAATCTAATCAGTTTGTGCCAGTCATCAAGTGAAACACCCCTGAAAGTTTCATCCAAATTCATCCAGCGGTTCTTGAGATATCTTATCCACAGACAAACAAACAAACAAACACAACTGAAAACAATACCTCCACCTTAGTGAAGGCAGAGGTAACAAGGTAACCAACAAGTGACACTACTACTTCTTTATACAATGTAGTGGAGTATCATTGTATGTCATTATTCCTTCTTTCTTTTTTCATTTATTTCATTTGATCCCTTGTCTCTACCCCACCTTCCTTGTTACTTAATTTTATAACCTTACCTTTTCAGCAACTTGGGAAAATGACTTCTATATTGCAGGTTAAGCGAAACTTTGTTGGTGGATTTGATAGGAGGAGAATGAATGAGGTCCATCGTGTGCATGTGGCGTGTGTGTGCACATGCAAGCATGTGCGTGCATGTATGTGTGTGTTTCCATGCACTGCATTGTGGAATTGAACCCCAAAACATGTAGTTCTCAACTACTTAGTGATGCCTACACCTATACAAGGGTTATGCCTTTCTTTTACTTGTTATTGCTTCACACAGCTAGACTCAGCCTTTTGGACTTGTTAGAAATAAATTTGCATAATATTCTGGAATATTGCTTTGATGTATTGATTTTATGATTGGCCAATAAAATACCTGATATTCTACATGTTACATAGTTCAAATTGAAAATAGTAGGAAAGTGAAATATACTAACACCAATAAACAGAGGATTTTTTTTTTCTAGGGAAAAGTTTAATTTATGACAAAAGAAAAAAAGGACAAACATTCTTTCTATTAGTACAAGACTGGAGCTTTGCATTTTTTTGTTGTAATTCTTTAAAATTTATGGTTGGTTAGCATTTTTGGGTTTAAAGCTTATTCTACTGTCAAGGGTTAATTTGTCTCTTCGCAGCTCTTTCCATTCCATTTCAAAGAAAGTTACACATAACTTGGTCATCATCATTCTCTAAATAACTTTGGCTTTGTTCTCTAATCTCTAAGAATCTTGTAATTATACTTACTTAATCCAATATGTAATCAATCTGTACAACATTTTTTTTATTTATACCATGTTTTCCTTCAGTTCCATCCTTTTCTCTTGTTTTGATGTCTTATTTACCTTATTGTAGTTATAGTTTCCTTTCTGCAATGCATCAACACTGTCTTTTCAAAGATTCTAACACATCATTTATCACAGAATTTATTACTTTTAATACAAAATCTTCAATAAAATCACATCAAAGAATCTCAATGTTTTTATAGACTTTGCCTTTATACTTTTACATGTGTAAAAAATAACTGCTTTTATCAAAATAACAAGCTTGTTGTTATCATAACAAGCATGAAAATCCTTATTTTACTGGTGCTAATCAAATAACCTCTGAATTCTTCAAAAGCTCACTGTTAGTAAACAACAAATTGCTGCTTATCAACAAACATATTATTTTCATTACATGCTACCCTTTGAAATTATGGCCATTGTTCTTGAGCTCCTTATATTTTATTGATATTAAAATATTATTGTTTAGCTAAGCACTTAGATTGATATACATTCTGAAAGTTACTTTCTTCAAGTGGTTGTACATTAGAAAACTCTCAGTAGGATCATATTCAAGGTGGCTGGAATATCATTAGAGGAAGAATTAACCATAAATATTTCACTAACCTGATGGCTAAGACAAGAATTTTATAATGGAAAGCAGTAGACACTAATCTGTTCAGCAAGTGAACCAATAAGTCTTTGTAGGTCATTTGACCTGGTAGAAATAGCAGCAAAATTTCATAATCAGAAGCTACTGTCTTAAAAAGGGAAGTATGTGTAATAAAACCAGGAGGAGTCACAGCTGGAAATCTTTTGAGTATAGATGATCATAGACCTGTTTTGTCAGACTTGACCTAGGGTTAAGCAACTACTTGTGTGCTGTAACTGTGCTTGAAATAGGTTATCCTCTACCAAGTTAAATAGGTTATGCACCCACCAAATTAGAGCGTAAATGAGAACATGCAATCCCCAAATAGAGTTGCACATTAGATAGGAAATGCATCCACCAAATTTGATAAGCTACTGAGTTATATGAAACATTCACCCACCAAATGAGATAGGACAAACAACTACTAAAATAGGGCATGCAGAACCAAAATTAGATAGGACAAATTAGATAATGCATGCACCCACCAAATTAGAAAGGATATACATACATTAAACTATGTAGGACATACATCTGACAAATTAAGCCATATGGTTCCCAAATTAGGTCATATAGCACCAAATTAGGACATACAGTGCTGAAATTAGAACATACACCCACCAAATTAGAGAGGACTTACACACATTAAACTATATAGTTCATACATCCACCAAATTAGTTCATATAGCACCAAATAGGGACATACAGAAGTGAAATTAGATTGGACATACACCCACCAAATTAGAAAGGACACACACACACACACACACTAAACTATATAGGACATACACCTGCCAAATTAGGTTATATTGTCACCAAATTTGTTCATATAGCACCAAATTAGAGCATACAGAACTGAAATTAGATAGGATGTACACCCATAAAATTAAATTAGGCATATATCCACACACACCAAACTATATAAAATATACAACCACCAAATTAGGCCATATAGCTACCAAATTAGGTCATACAACTTCCAAATTAATCCATGCAGCTATCAAATTAGATGATTTTCTGGGCAGGGAACACTGACGGGGTTGGTGGCGTGGGTATACTTATCGCTGAGAAATGGATAGATAGAGTAATTGAGGTAATCAGAGTAAGTGACAGAATACTTAAGATTAGAATAGTGCTTCATAATAGATTAGCAACCATTATATCGGCCTATGCCCCTCAGCCAGGGCTACCCGATGGACAGAAAGACAGTTTCTATGACACCCTACTGCAGACCACCTCATCGACGAACGACAGGGACCTTCTCTTTGTGGCTGGTGATTTCAATGGGCATGTTGGACGACATGCTGGGGGCTTCCATGGCGTACATGGAGGCTATGGTTATGGTTCCCGCAACGAGGAGGGAACCAGGCTGCTGGAGTTCTGCGATGCGAATAGTCTTATGGTCTGCAACACTAACTTCAGGAAACCAACAAGCCACCTGGTCACCTACCGATCGGGCGCCGGCATACTAGCCAAATCGACTACATCCTTGCCAGAAAAAGGGAAAGATGGCTGCTTATAAATGCCAAAACCTTCCCAGGCGAAGAATGCACCCCACAACATAGACTGGTAGTTAGTGACTTTAGGATCAGGACTAAGAGGGCGACTAGAAGACGACCAACATGGAGAAGAAGGGTCTGGAAGCTTAAAGCCCCTGCGAATGGACAGAGATTTAGAGATATGTTACTTGAAGCCTTTGACGAAGTGGAAGGGGGTATAGCTACACATGGGGTAGAAGACACAACTGGACGTTTCTGAGGGACAACCTGCTGAAAGCCACTGACCAGATCTGTGGCTGATGCAAAGTCCCCTTAAGACCCAAAATAACATGGTGGTGGAACAATATTGTTGACAGGGCTATTAGACAAAAGAAACAGGCTTGGAAGGCCTGGAAGAACGGTGGTAGCAGGGAAGGGTATCAGACTGCCAGAAGGGAAGCTAGGAGACAGGTCTATCTAGCCAGAGGGAAGCAGATAAGAAAATTTGCCAATGTCCTGCGCCGTGAGGATGAAAGACTTGAGGTATTTCGTGTTGCAAGACAGTGTGTGAGAGAGAATCGTGATGTGGTAGGTGAGAAATGTGTTCGCATGGAGGATGGTTCACTTGCGCTAAATGAGGATGCAAAGAGAGAAGCTTGGAGACGCCACTATGAAAGGTTACTGAATGAGGAAAATGAATGGGATAAAGAGAGTCTGCCGAATGTTGACCCTACAGAGGGACCAGCTATCCGAGTTGATAGTTCCGTGGTAGCTAAGGCAATTAGAAGCATGAAGACAGGGAAAGCCCCAGGCCCATCAGGAATTACTGCAGAGATCTCAAAATATCTGGCAGTGTCGGCTATAACCTAGTCACCCGTATAGTCAACCAGGTGATACATGAAGGAGTCATACCCAATGACTGGTGCAGCAGCATACTAGTCAACTGCTACAAAGGTAAAGGTGATGCCCTAGATACAAATAATTACAGAGGTATCAAGCTGTTGGATCAAGTAATGAAGGTTACGGAGAGGGTCATAGCCCAACTAATTAGAGAGAGAGTTAGTTTAGATGAGATGCAGTTTGGGTTCGTGCCAGGGAAAAGTACCACTGATGCTATATTCCTGGTAAGGCAGCTGCAGGAGAAATACCTAGCCAAAGATAAGCCCCTGTACCTGGCTTTCATTGACATGGAGAAAGCTTTTGATAGGGTCCCCCGATCCCTTATCTGGTGGTCAATGAGGAAACTAGGGATAGATGAATGGCTGGTGAGGACTGTGCAAGCCATGTACAGAGATGCCGTAAGTAAGGTTAGGGTTGGCAACATGTACACAGAAGAATTCAAAGTAGAGGTTGGGGTCCACCAGGGTTCAGTACTCAGCCCCCTCCTATTTATCATAGTACTCCAGGCAATTACGGAGGAATTCAAGACAGGCTGTCCCTGGGAGCTCCTCTACGCTGACGACCTTGCTCTTATTGCTGAGTCACTATCAGAACTGGAGGAGAAGTTCCAGGTGTGGAAGGAGGGTTTAGAATCAAGGGGCCTTAGAGTCAACCTAGCTAAACCAAAGTACTAATAAGTAGAAAGGTAGACAATCCACAAATATCTTCAGGAAGATGGCCCTGCTCGATCTGTAGAAAAGGTGTAGGTAGAAACTCTATAAGATGTACCCAGTGTAAGCTATGGACACATAAGAGGTGCAGCAATGTCAAAGGTAGGCTAACTGGGAAGATAGTTTTTGTATGTGGCAGATGCTCGGGAGCATTAACCTCCGAAAATCTGCAGAAAACAACTTCCGTCACTTTCCAGGGGAAAAACTAGAAGTAGTTGATAGCTTCCGTTATCTAGGTGACCAAGTCAGTAGTGGGGGTGGGTGCGCTGAAAGTGTAACTGCTAGAATAAGAATAGCCTGGGCAAAGTTTAGGGAGCTCTTACCTCTGCTGGTGACTAAAGGCCTCTCGCTCAGAGTAAAAGGCAGACTGTATGATGCGTGTGTACGAACAGCCATGCTACATGGCAGCGAAACATGGGCCGTGACTGCTGAGGACATGCGTAAGCTCGTGAGGAATGAAGCCAGTATGCTCCGATGGATGTGTAATGTCAGTGTACATACTCGACAGAGCGTTAGCACCTTGAGAGAAATGTTGTACCTAAGAAGCATCAGTTGTGGTGTGCAAGAGAGACGATTGCGCTGGTATGGTCATGTGGCGAGAATGGATGAAGATAGGTGTGTGAGAAAGTGCCAATCCCTAGCAGTTGAGGGAACCCGTGGAAGAGGTAGACCCAGGAAAACCTGGGACGAGGTGGTGAAGCACGACCTTCGAACTTTAGGCCTCACTGAGGAAATGACCAGAGACCGAGACCTTTGGAAATATTCTGTACGTGAGAAGACCAGGCAGGACAAGTGAGCCCAGCCCACTTATGAATGCCTTTCCTCCCTTGGACACAAAGACCGGTTGAGGCAAGCAAAGTCGATATAGAACCTCATCCGATGACAGACACCCATGCCAACCCCCTTTGCTTGTGAAGACATGTTGGGGCAAGCGAAATCGAAATCGAATTGAACCAGCCAGGATCCCTGGTCTGGTGGTACGTAAAAATCACTATCCGACTCGTGGCCGTGCCACGTAAAATACTCCAATGCGACCGTACGACAGGCACCCATGCCAACCCCCTTTCCTTGTGAAGACATGTTGGGGCAAGCGAAATCGAAATCGAATTGAACCAGCCAGGATCCCTGGTCTGGTGGTACGTAAAAAGCACTATCCGACTCGTGGCCGATGCCAGCACCGCCTCGACTGGCTTCCGTGCCGGTGGCACATAAAATACACCAATCTGACCGTGGCTGTTGCCAGCCCCGCCTGGCACCTGTGCAGGTGGCACGTAAAAGCACCCACTACACTCACGGAGTGGTTGGCGTTAGGAAGGGCATCCAGCTGTAGAAACATTGCCAGATTAGACTGGAGCCTGGTGCAGCTTCTGGCTTCCCAGAACCCCGGTCGAACCGTCCACCCATGCTAGCATGGAGAACGGACGTTAAACGACGATGATGATGATGATGATGATACATCCACCAAATTAGAGGAAACATACACACACCAGACTAAATAGGACATACACCCAGCAGATTAAGGCATACAGCTGCCAAAGTAGGTCATACAACCATCAAATGAAATTATCCTAGATCACAAACACGTCACTCAAATATTAACGTCTATGCTTCTGTTATATAAAGACAAACTTACACTATGGATTAGGATGAAAGAACTGAATGGGCAACAAAGTGAAAAGAAACATCACTTCAGTATTTGATAGAGTTCTTTAATGAATCTAAGAGATCAATCAGACATAATTATTATAAGACGATAAGTACTGTTATTTTCTAATTCTTTTATTGGTTTCAGTCATTGGAATATGGTCTGTTAAGCTGTGGAAACAACTTGAGAGAAAAATTTGTCTAGAACTGAGGTGAGGCAAGTCTGATAGGCTATAGAAGACACTTGCCCAAGGTGTCATGCAGTGGGACTGAACCTGGAACCATGTGGTTGGGAAGCAAACTTCTTACCACATTGCCATGCCTGTATGAAAAAAAAATTGTTTAGATATTTTGTGTATCATCGAAATATAACCCAAGGGCCACATGGACCGTGGTTGAGAATCACTGGTCTACAACATTAGTGCCAGTCCAGGGTAAAACAATAACATCCAATTTTTCAGGTGTTTCCAGATGATAAACAGTAACACAATGTAGAAGAGGATAATCTATGTGGCCGACCTCTTATATGGAAGGTGTTCTTTTCTCGAAAGGTATTTACATGATTGATGATAATTTGAAGATAATTTTTCTGAAAATTTATTACCAATTTCTCCAAAGATATTACTTCACTGATATTGCCTTGGTGTAGCAGACACATTTGGGTATAAATAGACATAACAGAATATGACCATAGAGCTAAGTATATTTACCTATCATCTATCATCAAGTCATTTAAATCAAATATACTTCCTTAGTTGATAAACTGCACTCTTTAGATGATTAACAAAACAATTTCTCTTGTTTACCATAGCCTAGGTCTGCAGATAAAACAGGCTCTGATCAGAACACATAATGTTTGTTCAACCTTGACAATAATCATTACTCACTTTCTTTCAATAAAATCTTATTAAACATAGAAACACTAAACCAATACAATAGTCCTTTTTTCTTGCAAATGTCTGAAGTTCCAGATTCCACCAGAATAAATGTTGTCAAGGATGTATTCACAATAAAGACTATCTTCATCTGAGTTTTCATCATCAATGCTCTTACCATTAATTGACATTTAACTTAACCTTATGGAATTATTGTCTCATTTTAAGGCTGGCATTTCAGAATTTCACAAGTTTCCGTGGAAAAGTCATGAAAAAAAAAATTATTCTATCAATAACTTAGAAAAGATTCTGCCAAAAGTCAATATTCTTTCATAGATGATTCTGCTTGAGAGAGAAAAAAACCAGCACCTCTGTCAAGATCCTTCAGTTCTATCCTATTGTCATAGCAACATATTCTTACTGAAATTATGCAATTTTTTCCCCCATATTTTGATAACCAATGAAGAAACAATAAATTCACAGATGTCACTTTGATAAGATTTAAATAATAATAAAATATCAGTTTTTTTTTTACTTGGTATTATTTCAGTTTTTTATATTAGCTGGGAGCAGTCTGGTATATAAATGAAAACATTTGTATGATTGTTGAGAATAGTCTTAAGGGATCTTTGATTAAAGATACTGATGGTATGAAAGAGAGAGAGAGAGAGAGACTAAGAGAGAGAGAAATAGAGAGAGAGAGAGAGAGAGAGAGAGAGAGACAGTGTGTGTGTGTATGTGACTGGCTAGTAATGAAGATAAGAGATGCTAAGTGAGTAGAAGTGATGGCTGTCAATGATACATGATAATGGAAGTATGTAATAGGAGAAAGAGGGGCTGGTGGTAAGTTGGGATTGAATACAGACAGACATATTTAATACAAAACCATTCCTATTTACACAGGTTGCTGGGTAGGAGAGTGGCAGTAAGGGGAAAGGCATATTGATAGGAAAAGGGGCAATGATAACAGGGAAAACGAAGCAGAGTGGGAGGATGGTATATGGAGAGGAGACACCTAAGGTAGATGATATATATTAGTGACAGAAGCAGTATTAATAGAAAGAGGTAATATTTATCTTCACTTAAATGTGGATGTTCTGTTGGAACAAACTATACTGCTGTAGATACCATGAGAGAAACTCATATTAGTTTTTGGTGCAAAATGCAAGCTTTTTTTACAGCACTAATGGTGAGATGAACAGCCACCATCTCCAGTGCAGAGCATTTTGCACCAAAAGCCAATATGGGAGTTTATCTCATGCTATCTACTACAGTATAGCTTGTTCTAACAGAACATACATGTTTAAGATGGGATAAATACTACCTCCCAGCATTAATTCTGCTTCTGTCGCTAATATCATCATCATTATAGTTTAACATCTGCTTTCCATGCTGGCATGGGTTGGACAGCTTGACTGAGGACTGGAAAGCTAGGTGGCTGCACCAGGCTCCAATCTGATCTGGCAAGGTTTCTACAGTTGGGTCCCTTCCTAATGCCAATCATTCTGAGAGTGTAGTGAGTGCTTATTACATGCCACCAGCATGGGTGCCAGTAGGTGGCACTGGCAACAACAACCATGCTCATATGGTGCTTTTTACATGCCACTGGCATGGGGGCCAATCAGGCAGCACTGGCATCAACTACGTTTGTATGGTGCTTTTTATGTGCCATTAGCATGGGAGTCTAATTTGGCAGCACTGGAACCAACCATGCTCAAATGGTGCTTTTTACGTACCATGACTAATCACAACATCAGTGCCTGTTCTGACGTTGTTTTTTGATATACCACTAGTGGGGAGATGAATTGCTGCTATCTCTAACAGTTGAGTGTCCATCATTGACAAGACCAAGTAAGGTCGAAATAATGTGATCTGGTCTATCTCAGTGCAGGAGGTGGTGGGGATTTAACTCCTTTCTAGCAATATAAACAAGAGGGCATTTTACACCAAAAGCCAATACAAGAGTTTCTCTCATGGTAGCTACAAAAGTATAGGTTATTCTAATAGAACATCCACTTTTAAGTGGAGATAAATATTACCTTTCTTCCCATTGTCATCATCATTTTTGTGTCAATTCATAAATGCTTGCATCAGTTGGGCAGACCCTCTTCAGCACAGATCCTCTTCACCACAAATCACAGTCCTTTCTAATCCTCTTCAGAAGATTCAGCCTCTTGAGGTCAGTCTTCACCATTTCATCCCTCGTCTTCCTCATCCTTCTTCTTTCACTGGTTCCATCAGCTTGAAGAACTCAGCAATTCTTTATACAAAATGGTATCCTCTATATATATATATATATCCCTTACCTATACCAGTACAGCATACTACATCTGATTCATCTTTAGCTTTCATTTTCTTATCTTTTACTTGTTTCAGTCATTAGAGTGTGGCCATACTAGAGCACTACCCTGAAGAAGTTTTAGTTGAATGAATCAACTCCAGTATTTATATATTTTGTTTTAAAGTCTGGTACTTATTCTATTGGTCGCTTTTGCTAAACTGCTAAGTTACAGGGATGTAAACAAAACCAAAACCAATTGTCAAGCAATTTGTTCCTTCTCGAGCCACACCCCTGGCTCATAAGGGCCAGTTTCCTGGTTTCCTTGGCATAAAGGTTCCCCACCTGAATGGGACGCCAGTCTGTTGTAGGTGAGCTGCAAGATGCAGGAGGAAAGAGTGAGAGAAAGTTGTAGTTCACCATTACCTTCTGCTGGAGCCATGTGTCGCTTAGGTGTTTTGCTCATAAACACACACATCGCCTGATCTGAGATTCGATCCTGCGATCCCTCGACCGCAAGTCCGCTGCTCTAACCACTAGGCCATGTGCCTCCACAGTTGTCAAGCAGTGAGGCGGGACAAACACAGACACACACACACACAGACACACACACACACACACACACACACACACACATACACATGCAACATGCTTTTTTCAGTCTCCATCTACGAAATCCACTCACAAAGCTTTGGTTGGCCCAAGGATATAGTAGAAGACACTTACCCAAGGTGCCATACAGTTGGACTGAACCTGGAATCATACAGTTGAAATGCAAACTTCTTACCACACAACCACCACCCAGATATTTTCTCTCAACTAATTTCTGCTCTGCCGTTCTTATATACTAATTTTCTATATCCAGCAGAGTATGCCTCAAATCATTTCTTTTTAGCTGTTACAAATCCTCCACATTCAGGAATCACATTTCACATGCTGCACCACACTTTACAAACAAGCATTGTATATTCTGCTCTTTACTCCAAGACAATGAAGGCACGTGGTTTATTGGTTAGCATATTCAGCTCATAATCACAAGGTCATAAGTTCAATTCTTGGCAACACGTTGTGTCCTTAAGCAAGACACTTTATTTCACATTGCTCCAGTCCACTCACCTGGCGAAAATGAGTGATACATGTAATTAAAAAGTGCCACCCTTGTTACATTTTGTTTCAAGCTGAATCTCCTTAAGGGTGCATGTGTCAGTGGAGTGCCCAGCCATTTACACATTAGTTTCACGAGCAAACTATTCCATTGATCAGATGAACTGGAACCTTCATCATCATAACCAAAGGAGTTCCACTCCAAGACAGAAATTCTTTGTTAATAACTTAGGGAAATAGCTTCCAGAACTTTTCCAGTTTGTTCAGAGTCTGGTATCTATGACATACTAAGGAATTAAGTCACATACATAAAAATCTTTCCTCTACTCCTAAAGAATCCTTCTAAGTATCTTAAAGAATTTACCTCATTTCTTAATCTTTTTTTTTTATCGTTGATCTTTTACTTGCTTCAGTCATTAGACTGCTTAGGTGCTGCCTTGAAGAATTTTTAGTCAAATGAATCGACCACAGTACTTAGTTTTTTTTAAACTTGGTCCTTATTTTATTGGTCTCTTTTGCTGAGCCATTAAGTTACAGGGACATAAACATGCCAACACCAGTTGTCAAGCGGTTGTGGTGGTGGTAGTGGTGGTAGGGGACAAACACACACACACACACACATGATGAGCTTCTTTTGGTTTCCGTGTCTACCAATCCACTCTCATGGCTTCGGTTGACCCAAAGCTATAGTAGAAGACACTTGCCCAAGGTACCATGCAGTGAAACTGAACCTGGAACCATGTGGTTCAGAGGCAAGCTTCTTACCACACAGCCCTGCCAGCTAACTATACTTGTTCATCTGTTGCATATGAAGCCCACATTCCCTGTTCACCTAGATCTGATCTTACTATACATTTTGTACACCTATAGCTTACAGCAAGTACACCACATCAAATTTCCACCTACTTCTTTTCTGTGTAACAAGTAGGGTACCCTCCTTGATGGTTGTAGGCAATATCTTTTTTCATTTTTATTAATAGTTTCCACTTAAAAGATATAGATACTGCAACAGGCCGGCGTCCCATCCAGATGGGAAATATATACACCATGGAAACCAGAAAACTGGCCCTTATGAGTTGGTATGATTTGAAAAGGAAACTTTAATTTACTTATTTACAAGATATTGATCATCCCAAGTCTATGTTCACAACCCATCAAATTGGTTGTACCTATAATCCAAAGTTGCATCTCCAAGTTTCCCCAAGTACCAAGCAGTGGAATTGAAACCGAAAACATGTTGCTGTGAACTAGACTTCTTAATCACAAAGCCAAATCTGCATCCATATGTCTGCATTTGAAAGATAGGTATTTATTTGTGATTTTTTTTCTCCATAATCTAAAAGGTAAAAAGAACCCCTTCAGTCATAAATGACCATAGTATTGCACCTAGAAAGTTACTCTCCGAGGTACAAGTCTGAGCAAGGTTGTTTATGGAAGACCAGCAGTCACCCATGCATACCAGCCTCCCATCTCCATTGCCACTGGTGTTATCCAAGGGATGGACAAAAACCTGTACAGCTTGGCACCAGTGATGTCACAACTCATTTCTACAGCTGAATGAACTGGAGCAAAATGAAATAAAGTGTCTTGCTCAAGAACACAACATGTAGCCCGGTCCGGGATTCAAACTCATTACTTCATGATTATTAACCTGATGTTCTAACTGCTGAGCCATACACCTCCCTTAATCTATTTGTAGCCTTATCGGTAATTTTAATTCTAACTCTAAATGTAACCCTAATGGTGCTGTGAAGAAACAAATAGGGGTTTGTAGGGCTCCAATAGGAGGAATTTTCCCTCAGTGGTTTGCAGTGGCTTTGAACCTGGATACAGGTAGCAGCAAAGCAAACTGTTTCATCCATAAATATGTGTTTATAGATGAAAGGTAGGAGGAGGGAGTGGAAGAGAGTATAGGGAGAAAGAGAAGGAGAAAGAGAGGAAGAGGAAAGGGGGAGAGAGAGATATATACGAGGGAGAAGAGAGACAGAGAGAGAGAGAGAGAGAGAGAGGAAAAAAAGGAAGGAAGAGAGCAAAGAGAGAGAGAGAGAGATGAGTAGGAGAGAGCCAGGAAAAAAGGGACGGAAGAGAGCAGAGAGAGAGAGAGAAAGCAGGGAGGGAATGAGAGGGGAAGGAGAGACAGAAGAGAAAGAGAGAGTGTGAGTGAGAGAGAGTGAAAGCAAGGATGGAAGAGGAGAGGAGAGCGATGTGTAGGAGAGAATTATTCTGAAGAAGCTTATGAAGGAAAAATATACTTTGAAAATTTAAAAAAAGAAATATGAAATTAACAGAAATCAAGATATAATTGATTTTCTCTGTCTTTAAAATTTTACATATGTAATGACTATGGGTGTGTATATAATATTAGTGTATACATATGAATGCTTTCAGTACGATCTTCAAAGTTGCAGCTGCCTGTTCGTG
>NC_043005.1:44026317-44046317 GCF_006345805.1 Octopus sinensis
TCATCGTACTTTTATAAATGACAATTTCATATTCTAAAGAAAAACTGACTATTGTCAGACTTAAGCAATAAATTTCTTGCATTAAATATCCCTGGGAAATTTTCCTGTGCCATTAATTTAAATTGTGTCACCAAAGAATTTTTTTCACTCGGAATTATTACCCCACCTCCACCACCACAACCACCACCACTGCCACGACCATCACCATCACTGCTTCCACCACTACCATCACTTCCACCACCACCACCACTATCACCTCCACCACCATCACTCAGTCATCCTAAATACTGGCACTTACATGTAAGACAATGCTTTTACTAAAGAGGTATAATGAGACTGAAACATGTCCCAAGTTGTCACATTACTTATCAAAAATCAGATTAATTTTCTATTGCTCTGAGTGACTTGATGCGGGACATCACAGAATTCATCAGTAAAATAGCTATGCAGAAATGGGCTCTTACCATTAATGTCTCTCATAGAAAGATATTTACTCCATTTTGATTTGATACATAGACAAACTCTTGAAAATGAAATGCAAGTAATATATAAAGCAAGAAGTCAAGATATTTTCTGATAAACATTATTAAACACAAATATTATTAACCCTCTTATAGTGGAACGAAGATATTACCCTTAACTGCAGAAGGCAGTTTTTGTTGTGGAATAACACATTTGAAACTATTAATAGTTATCGCCAAGCCAATATGGCAGTCCATAAATATAGGACGAATGCTGCCGTTGATTAGCTCCAAGAGGCCATCGCCTCTAGCTAGCTAATCACCTCTTGGAGCTAATCAACGGCAGCATTCGTCCTATATTTATGGACTGCCATATTGGCTTGGCGATAACTATTAATATCCAGTACCACTGCCGTAGTTTCCTTTAGAGAGACTTAGAAATAATAATATTTCTACGTTTGAAACTATTTTCTGTTTAAACATGTCGAGTTTACTGAGGCAACAGAACTTAGTGAAATTACTAAATTCTATTTTTTGGTAGACGTTTACTGGAATAAGCATGAAATTCAAATTTGTAGTTAAAGGTTAAGCATTACAAATTCATAAACAAGAAATGCTGCGAGCAACAAGTATATGTTGTCAGAGCCAAGACTCATGTGCTAAAAGAAGAGAAAGCGAAAACTGAACTAGGATGGTGAAGGCATGACACAGAAACAAAGCAACAATTTGATCTTTGACAAATCTGAAAAGACATTTGCTACTTGATTTCAAGCAGATGTGTCTGTTTTTGTGTCAGCCCTTCACTCAACTCTGAGTAGATTTCTTGTCCTTTTTCAATCTCAGATTATTTATAAATATATTGGTAGTTTATGTTAACAAACAAAGTTACTCATCTTATAATAATTATATTCCCAAACAAGACGATGCTCCACTTTGCCTTGGCTGTGCTGGCTAAAACAAATGAAAGAATTTCTCATTCACATTTAACCTACAAATGTTCACCCTCTTTTCTAACAAGAATTCTAGTTTTCTGACAACAAATTCAATCTGCTAATTACTCATTGCTTTCAATTATTTCCTTTAACACTACTTTCAGGAGGAACTGGTTCAAGTATCATTTGAAGCTATAGGGTTTAAAGAATCTTCTATGCATTGATTTAATCTTAATAATTCTCATCACTTTACAAAAAACATTTTTCGAATTCAAAAGCAATAACCAAATAAAACAACCTTTCTTTCTGCTTTTCTTTTAACCAATGTCTTAACAGCTACTTTAGATAGCTTTGGGCAGCCATTACTAGGTAGTACTAAACTTAAATAATCTGCCGACAAATCAACTTTTATACATCTTTTAAAAACATGTACAATATTTTGTCTTTCTCGAGTGAATACTCTTCATTCTTCAAATTAGTAATTTACAATTTTTTCCATTTTTCAACAATATTCCCTCAATCACGCACACATCTGCATCTCCCTCTTCTCTTACAAGGCCTTCACAATATAAAGCACTTAAAGATGTGCTTGGCATCTTCATTTGCATAAAAACATAAAACCTATACATATCCAGAAAACTGAATCATACCATATTCATAAGTTGCAGTTTGCCATGTGGAATTCTACAGGGAGGAATTGTTTGATCGTTTTAGTGTCTAGTGATTCTGTCTGAAACTACTCAGCAACCATGCTTCTCACAACCCAAACCCACTTCTACACAGAACACCATCACATCTCCTTATCTCTACTTCTGTCTGCAACCACTAACATTACCACTGGAACAACAATACACTTCACAAGCCCAACAAACCAAGCCATCCCACCTTCATCACTTGCATTTGTCCCACTCATCTCAAGACCACATTTACTCATACACACTCACACACACACACACATGCACATGCACACGCATTCATGCACTCATACTTGCATGCACACACACATACACATACATGCGCACACACACAATAGAAGAACACAAATGAAGTTCAAAGTTCACAACAGCTGTTTCAGCAGAATTTTATTGATGCATTCTTAGATTACATCATGGCAAAACCCAAAACCCACCATCTTCAGGTAAATTTTAAACATAAATAAAGCGGAAATAGAAGGTGACCAGTTCACTATCAACTATAGAGGAACAGACTATGAGTATATTTATGCATATAGATATGGGGAATTAATGCAGAACTTATAGCTCTTGTACATTGACTAACATTATTGGTGCATGAGGTAATGTACCTACATATTTACATAAAAACCTAGAAAAGGCAAAAGAAACTGATGGGGTTTACTCCAAATCCAATCTATTAGTGGCACAGTGGAGATTTGCAAGACTTTCTGAAGATTCTCAAACTGAGATTCTTTAGGTGAATAGATACACACACTTGGGTGTATGCATTGGCACTTCTCAACTCAACCACATATTTACAAATGCTGGGAATGCTCTTAACTCAAAAAAGCCTCAATGCTTTGTTATCAACTGACTTAAACTCTCTCAAGAAGAACCTAAATAAAACTCAAAGGAAAACATACATACACACACACAAGGGGTACTGAAAAGTTCTTGGCTTTGGGTAAAAGAAAATACAGAAGGATCAGTTAATTATGATTTTATTCAACATATTTCCCTCTCAGATTCACACACATATTGCAGTGGTCCTTCAGTTTTTCTAAGCCCTGTAAAAGAGCTCAGAAGTTTGGGCCTCCAACTAGGCCTTTCATGATACCCTTAAAGTCAGGAACTTTAGCATGTTGTTCCTATAAGAGTGCAACTTGTTCTTCAGTTACAAAAAATTTGGCTGGCATTTCAAAGGTTAAATGGTAATAAGTATCAATTCCATTCACAATAACCATTGATATGATAATGTTACTTGGCAATTGTAGAACTCTGCAGAAATTACGGAGTAATATTTGTCTAGTATTTAAGAACTGGTTTAACAATCCTTTTATCTTGTACCACAATATCAAAACTGATACATCATCAGAGCTCACAAGAATATCAATAACTTCTTACCAACCCACAGTTATTAAAACTAGCTCCATTTCAAGATAAAGTCCGCTTAAATTTCAGATGACCAATATTTCAATAATCAGATTTAAAGATCATGCAATTAGCTTTACATATAATGGTTTGTGCTCTAATTCTTCAAGTGAGTTGAATAAAGGTGTAGTGGATACAAATATTAGAAAGTTATAATAAAAGTATAAGCGGACAATTCCTTTCTTTTCTAGTTTCAACTATCTGTCTTCTTGTTTAATTTCTTTGAAATTCTGAGCTATTCTATAGATGAATTTCATCTTAAGTAATTAACTTTGCATTAAATGTTTGATACAGAATTAACAATGTGGATCATCACTATGATCCCACATCCATCTCCCACTCCACAACATCATCACTATCATCAGCATCATCAGCATCATCATCATCACATCATCATCATCATCATCATCATCATCATCATCATCATCATCATCATCCCCCGCCCCATCGCCATCATCAGTGTAATATCTGCATAGCAGTACATTTTCATGAGACGTGTATCGTGTATCTGTAATCATCTGTGAAGTTTAATTTCCTTAGTCTAGAATATAATGAATTCATTTCTTTTGACCAGCTTCTATCCTGATACAACTGCAGGAAGCATCACAATCATATGCACATACACACATACATACACACAGACATACATACATACATACATACATACATACATACATACATACATACATACATGCATACATATACACCCACACACACACATACGCGCACATACATACACAGATGCAAGCATACATATATGCCCACATTCACACATACAAACATTCATATATGTTGTTTTGATTATTTTAACCATAATAACCCAGGCCATACTGGAATACCATTGACATACATGGAATCATAAAATTATCTATTAACAAACTTACTGACAGATCATTCCAGTACATTTCATATATATATATATGTATGTATGCATGTGTGTGTATGTATATGTATGTATGTATGTATGTATGTAAATATGTATGTATGTATGTATGTATGTATGTATGTATGTAAGTATGCATATAAGTATATATATAAAAATTCATATATATATCAAAAGGATATGTTATAATACTATTCCACAGCCATACCAACAATCCAACATACCTCCATCATCAGCTGCCATATGGATATCATTATGGTTTCGACACCTGGGCAGTACCATTCAACCTAGCAGTGTCAACAGCACTAAAATAAGTGTTGTTTGGGAACAAATAAACAAACCAAAGAAACCACAACTTTCAAACACATTTACTCACTCTACAACCGTATATATACGCACTAACATCAGTAAGTACATAAATGCAAAACAAGGTGGAAAAAATAGTATTTGAATACTGAAGGCATTGATCACAACTGTCTAACGAACGGGAACATGAAACTCTGAGTAACAGTCTTTTTGTATGATTTTGTAACTTTAAAAAAAAAAAGTATCTATATATATATATATACCGGAGTAAACACATAAATGTGAAACAAGGTGGAAAAAAGAGTACTCAAATACCAGTGGTAGAGTAATATGCTTTATTTAAAGCAGCAGAAAATTCAACAAAACCTGTTACTCTGAGTTTCCTGCTGCAACGGGGAACTCAGAGTAACAGGTTTTGTTGAATTTTCTGCTGCTTTAAATAAAGTATATATATATATCATCATCATCATCATCATCGTTTAGCGTCCGCTTTCCATGCTAGCATGGGTTGGACGGGTCAACTGGGGTCTGTGAAGCTGGAAGGCTTCGTCAGGCCCAGTCAGATCTGGCAGTGTTTCTACGGCTGGATGCCCTTCCTAACGCCAACCACTCCGCGAGTGTAGTGGGTGTTTTTTACGTGCCACCTGCACAGGTGCCAGACAGACCTGGCGAACGGCCACGAACGGATGGTGCTTTTACGTGTCACCGGCACGGGGCCAGGCGATGCTGGCAACGGACACGAACGGATGGTGCTTTTACGTGCCACCGACACGGGGCCAGACAGAGCTGGCAACCGGCCACGAACGGACGGTGCTTTTACGTGTCACCGGCACGGGGGCCAGCCGAGGCTGGCAACGGACGCGAACGGATGGTGCTTTTACGTGCCACCAACACGGTTGCCAGACAGAGCTGGCAAATGGCCACGAACGGATGGTGCTTTTACGTGTCACCGGCACGGGGCCAGGCGATGCTGGCAACGGACACGAACGGATGGTGCTTTTACGTGCCACCGACACGGGGCCAGACAGAGCTGGCAACCGGCCACGAACGGACGGTGCTTTTACATGTCACCGGCACGGGGGCCAGCCGAGGCTGGCAACGGACGCGAACGGATGGTGCTTTTACGTGCCACCAACACGGTTGCCAGACAGAGCTGGCAAACGGCCACGAGTGGACGGTGCTTTTACGTGTCACCAGCACGGGGGCCAGCCGAGGCTGGCAACGAACACGGACGGATGGTGCTTTTACGTGCCACCGACACGGGGCCAGACAGAGCTGGCCAACGGCCACGGACGGACGGTGCTTTTACGTGTCACCGGCACGGGGCCAGGCGAGGCTGGCAACGAACACGAACGGATGGTGCTTTTACGAGCCACCGACACGGGGCCAGGCAGAGCTGGCAAACGGCCATGAGCGAATGGTGCTTTTACGTATCACCGGCACGGGTGCCAGACGAGGCTGACAGCGGACACGAACAGATGGGTCACTTAACCCCTGCTTTCTGATATATGATTTGATTTTGATTGTTCTCACTGGTCTTGCCGGGTCTTCTCACGCACAGCATACTTCCATAGGTCTCGGTCTCTGGTCATTTCCTTGGTGAGACCTAGAGTTCGAAGGTTGTGCTTCACCACCTCGACCCAGGTTTTCCTGGGTCTACCTCTTCCACAGGTCCCCTCAACTGCCAGGGTGTGGCACTTTTTCACACACTTTTTCATATATATATATATATATATATATATAGATGAGTGTATTTTTCCCTTGTTAACAATTAACACAGAAAAAATAGATAAATAGTTACCAGGGTATCAAAAAGTCACACAAGTAAAGAGGTTGTAACTCCTTGTTTTTTAAAGGTAGAAACTTCGGGTTAATGCGGAATTTTTTTGTGTCAGTTGTAAAAGTATTTGAATTATACCTGCGTTAAACTCCATATATATATATATATATACATACACACATCAGGTGTCTAAGAGTTTGTAAGTCAGGGAAAAGACGCACTCATATATTTGTCAATAGAGTGGGTATATTACTCAAAGTGTACTGTATTATATATCCATCACGGCTGATCTTACTCATCAGCTTCGCACAAGGAATACGATGGAGTGTTAGGTAACAATCTGATTATATAACCTTACGTTCATCAGAGTTAGCTGATATGGAAAGGAATATGGTGACTGTTCTTTGTTGTTGGAAGTGAATGGACACATCCATTTTGCAGTTACTATGAAAAAGATGGTGAAACGAAAATGAGCAGGGGATTAGGTTTGGAGTTATGCCTCTTGATTGGGTTCACTGTAACACTGGTAAGAGTTATCTTGAAATGTTTGTGGGAAATGCATGTGTTATTAAGTATGGTGCTCCTTTGGGGGTGGAGTGTGTGATATGTGTAGTGGTATCATGTGTATAATTTTTTGCCAGGAGTGTAGGTATATATAATTGTGTTCATCAGTCTGTTTTCTTTCTGTATTGGTTAAGATCAGGGGGAGCTTTATGTTAGCGTGTAGGGGTACAATGTGTGTGGGAGGGGTTACATATGTAGGGGTATATATATATCATCATCATCATTATCGTTTAACGTCCATTTTCCATGCTGGCATGGGTTGGATGGTTCAACTAGGGTCTGGAAAGCCAGGAGGCTTCATTAAACTCCAGTCTGATTGGGCAATGTTTCTACAGCTTGATGCCCTTCCTAATGCCAACCACTCCGAGAGTGTAGTGGGTGCTTTTTACGTGCCACCAGTATGGGAGCCAGTCAAGGCGGTGCTGTTATCGGCCACATTCAGATGTTACTTTTTACATGCTACTGGCACAGAAGCCAGTTGGGGTGAGGGGTCTGGCATTGAACATGTTCAGATGGTACTTTTTATGTGCCAGCGGCATGGGGACCCCAACTACAATTTCCATTTGATTGTGATTTGATTTCATTTGATGTTGACGTACTTGATGTACTTGATGTACTTAATATCATATGTCATGTATATATATTTGTATATGTCTGTATACATACAGATTTAATATAAGTATATATATATGCATATATATATATATATATATACATCTGTGTGTATGTATATATATATATATATATATATATATATGTATGTATGTATATAAGTATGCATGTATGCATGTATGTATGTATCTATCTATCTATATATCTATCTATCTACCTATCTATCTATACACACACACACACCAACATATTTTTCAGTGATATATATACACACACCACACTCACATAAAGTAATCAAACACACACAAAAAGAAAAAATGTTAAATTCTGATCAATTGGGACCTCATTAACCACAGTTATTGTTTACATCTAGCAGCAAGTAGTTTATATCTTCTTTCATTTTGTGTGTGTTGTAAAAACTGTTTACAATTCATGAAGAATCAATTGAGAAATGTACCAAACATCTCTTCATGTTAAAAACATAATTTATTTGACTAGAGTTCAATATGAGGTGTATACATACAAACATACATATATGCATACATACATACATACATACATACATACATACATACATACATACTTACATACATACATACATACATACATACATACATACATATATACATACATACATACATACATACATACATACATACATACATACATACATACATACATACATACATACATACATACAAAGAAATAAGAACCCACAGTATAGTAGAAACCATAGTCACTCATTATGAAAAGGAGTACTGGTGGAAAATCTCAGTGAAAACCTCAATAAAATGTAAACATAATAGATCTGACATAGTGATTTGTGATGGGAATAAAAAACTGTATAGTTATGGAAATCAGCTGCCCAGTGGATGTTAACATAAAGCTAAAGATCAACACAAAAGAAAATACCTATGCTGAACTACTGAGAAATCTACAGTTTTTCTATGCAGATTAAAAGTTCAGGTATATATCTGTAATTATTGGGGCACTGGGATAAGTAACCTACTGCCTAAATAACAATCTTGAGAAATTAGGCTTCTCAAAACCAGAAAGGAGAAAGCTGATTTGAAGACTACAGATCCAAGTCATCACTATAACTGTAAAAATCTGTAAAGCTTTGCAAAAGTTTACCATTCAAATATATATGAACATGTCTAGACATGCAACAATATGCATGAGAATACATACATAAAACAAAACATATAAATTTGTATGTATACAAACATTGTTACATACATACATCATACATACATACATACATACATACATACATACATATACATACATACATACATACAAAGAAATAAGAACCCACAGTATAGTAGAAACCATAGTCACTCATTATGAAAAGGAGTACTGGTGGAAAATCTCAGTGAAAACCTCAATAAAATGTAAACATAATAGATCTGACATAGTGATTTGTGATGGGAATAAAAAACTGTATAGTTATGGAAATCAGCTGCCCAGTGGATGTTAACATAAAGCTAAAGATCAACACAAAAGAAAATACCTATGCTGAACTACTGAGAAATCTACAGTTTTTCTATGCAGATTAAAAGTTCAGGTATATATCTGTAATTATTGGGGCACTGGGATAAGTAACCTACTGCCTAAATAACAATCTTGAGAAATTAGGCTTCTCAAAACCAGAAAGGAGAAAGCTGATTTGAAGACTACAGATCCAAGTCATCACTATAACTGTAAAAATCTGTAAAGCTTTGCAAAAGTTTACCATTCAAATATATATGAACATGTCTAGACATGCAACAATATGCATGAGAATACATACATAAAACAAAACATATAAATTTGTATGTATACAAACATTGTTACATACATACATACATACATACATACATACATACATACATACATACATACATACATACATACAAAATACCCTGTTGATGTTGAATTTCCAATGAAGGAGTCTTGTATCTAGGTTAGAAACTGGTTCTTTCTCTGTTGGCAAGAAATCTTGAAATAAAACTGAATAATGACATACGTATATAAATGTATGTTGATTTCCCCTTCTTTTCAGAAGAATGCCATTCCTTCATTGAACCTTGCACAACCATGTGCATGCTGGTGACTCCTCAGTTCAGTTTCCATTCTGCAAGCACCATAACAGATTAATATTTGAAGTATTTCAAGGTGGTGAGCTAGCAGAAACGTTAACACACCGAGTTCAAATTCTACTCAGGTCGACTTTGCCTTTCATCCTTTTGGAGTCGATAAATTAAGTATCAGTTGCGTACTGGGTCGATCTCATCGACTGGCCCCCTTCCCAAAAATTTCAGGCCTTGTGCCTAGAGTAGAAAAGAATATATTTAATTCCACCAAGGTCGACTTTACCTTTCATCCTTTTGAGGTCAATAAATTAAGTGCCAGTTGCGTAGTTCTAACTAGTGTAGAAAAGAATATTTGAAGTATTTCTCTCCTGAGTTGTTACTGCATGTATCGTACCATGCCTGGTCAGACCACCAGCTGACTTGCAAATTAAGTGACACTCATTATAAATGTGTCACAGAGGATATGATACCAGAACCATTTAAAATCTTTGGCATTTAAACCATCTATATCTGGCCAAAATATTCTGCCTGGTTTATGTTCAAATAGGACAGATCCAGCCTCTCTACAATATTACCCTACAATATTATTCTAAGAATAAGCAATTATGTCATTGAATTCTCAAAGCTACAAGGTTATGCATGATTAAATCAAATTAATGTGAATAAATAAACGTTACATCTGACAGAAAAATCTGAATGTTAAAAGGTTAAACCAGCTGTTTCTGACCCAAATAATCTGCCTGTTTTATGTCCAAACTGATCAGATCCAGCCTCTCACACTGACCCTAAGAAGGAACAGACACATCCACAAATTCTTGAAGCTGTTGAGATAATGTTTGATTAATTCTAAACAGTGTGAATAAGCAAGCATTACATCAGACAGAGTAGTATGAATTTAAAAAAGGGTTAAAAGTTGCTTGATTTCTCCCAGGTTCTTGTGAGATTATCTGGTTGTCTAATCCAGCTCTTGACAGAAGAAATCATCCATATACACTGCACATACCTCAATTCCATTTGGACTTATGCAGGCACTGCACTTGAGTCTTACTTACAGAGTGAACACTTCAGAGCCGCATGCTCCACAAACTATTATTCCTAGACTTTGCACCTATCCTTTAAAATCTTTATCCCTAGTGCACAGTTTTCTGCCAATGTGACCCCAGCTATCCACATCTATCACCAAAGCAGAAAGATTACCTTTTATAATACCCTTAAATTGCTTCCTGGTTTATGCTGTGGCCTTTTCCCTTTTGTCAGATCCCCATTAAAAAAATATGCTTAGGCATCCTTCCATCTTCCATTCTCACACTATGACCAACATCTAGTTCAAACATGCATATATGTCTACAGGAGATGTGGGTTCGAATCCCTGAGGCGACTTTTGACATTTTCTATTCAAAAGGGTTTTCCAGTCAAATATTTACAGGCTTTTATTTATATCTTTACACAAGAAAAAGTATATATATATATCTATATATACACACATACATATATACAACAAGCTTCTTGTAGTTTTTGTTTACCAACTTCACTTACAAGACATCAGTTGGCCTGGGCTACAGAGAAAAACACTTGCTCAGAGCGATGTGCAGTGGGACTGAACTCAAAGCCAAGTGGTTACACAAACATTTTAACCACACAGCCATATATTCAACACCCCACAACCAACAACAATTTAAGTCCAATGATTCTAACCTAGAAGAGACAATAACACCATTTACAGTGCCTAAACCAGACTATGACACAAAAGCTATTACTAAAATCATCTCATCCATAAAGAAAATATACAATATATAATCATAAAGAAAATATACAGAAAAATGAAAATTCCTGGCTAAAACAATTATAACTGAAGAATAGATATGCTTTTAATTATACATATTTAAAACAAAACACATTGATGTTTAGCTACAGGTCAGTCCTGGTTAAGCTGAGCTTTGGTCAAAAGTTTTCCAGTCATGACCGTCTAATTTCTTTCCCAGATACAGTGCACTGTGCATCCAGGACTACTTCACCCAATGTACGCATCCCTAAGGTGGCAGGGTGCAATTTGTGAGAGATTTGGCTGCTACTTCTAGCAGATAGATTGACTACATAGAGGGCTTCCTTCACTGGCTGTTTCATCAAAATACATATAGTGTGTGTGTGTGTGCATGTATGTGTGAATAATATATACATACACACATGTATATATTTATGGGTGTGTATATATATATATTATATACACACATATATGTACATATGTGTATATGCATGCATACATGTGTGTGTGTGCTTGTGTGTATGTGTTCGTGTGTGTATGTGTGTGTGTATGTATGTTGTTATATTTGGGGATGGTCAAATAACCATATGCACTATACACTTGTTCTTCATTTCACCTTTATTATTATTTTTATTCTCATATATATATATATATATATATATATATATATATATATGTATATATATGTATGTATATATATATGTGTATATATATATATATATATATATATATATATATATATATATATATATATATATATATATATATGTATATATGTGCATGTACATATATATGTGTGTGTGTGTATTTATGTGTGTATGCATGTATATAAAACTCATATAGTGTTACACAACATTAAACAGACGTACCAGGTATTAAATAAAATACCAAAACCCATATAAAAAGAATCTATTCTCACCAGATTGTCCATGAAATTACTGAAAGACATCAAAGAATGGAACTAATCCGTTTAGTCATAGAACTGGTACCCCAAAGATTGGAGCGATTTTATTTCTCCAGTTACACAAATTACAAAGATGCTCTCTTTAATACTGCAATATTTCCTTAGAAATAGAGAATGATCTTTCCCCTTGTAGTCTGATTACTGTATTGTTAGTATTCTTGTGTTAAATGAAATTGGCCTGGAGGTGGTTTAGATATCAATACAGACAGGTTGCTCTTGTCTTGTGAACATTGGCATCGGTTTGGGGGTGAAACATAGCATTGCATTTTGATAGAATACTTCCAGAAGCATTTAACCAAATAAAGGGATGAAAAGGAAGGCCAGAGCAACTGAATTCAAAATACAAGAATGATGATAATGATAAATAAATAAACTATAGAATGTTAGAGAGAATTATATAGAATTATTGTTAAACCAAACAAGTCGCTTTATTTATTTATTTATTTGTTTTCCTTTCTTCTTTTTTTCTTTTTTCTTTTCTATTTTTTCTTTTTTTTTTACTTTTTTTTCCTTCTGAGAATTAACATTTTGTAGCAAGTATCAGCCTTGCAAATGTCAATGTAGAATAACTGATTCTTTGAAAGATAAAAAGATAAAGGAGAAATAAATGGTGTGGCCGTGAAAAGTCTGTAATATCTTTTAGTTGAAATATCTTAACTCCTGAATGAAACGGAGAAATAGTGGGAAAGTTTACCATTTATTTTGTTATTTAAGTTTGGTCTAAACAACACAAATGATTATATTGTATTTAATACATAGTGAACAATAAAGACATAGAAAAACAATTAAAGTAATTATATAACTCTACTCATTATAAAACACACAAAGATTTATAGACATATGTAGTTTATATGTTGTTTAGAGATACAAATTCTTAGTATTTCTGAGCCATATATATATTTATATGTGTGTGTATGTATGTGTGTGTGTATATATATATATATTTGTGTGTGTATTTGTGTGTATTTGTGTGTGTGTGTATTATATGTACAAGGGAATTAGTTTTTAATAAAACAATATATGGATGCCCATATACATATGTACTTATATATCATATTTCATTGTCTGCTTTATCTCATATCCAAGAACTTAGATTCTTCTTTGCTGAATGTTTCCTTTATGGTGATGCTGTTGATGACTCTGTAGACAAATTCTTGCATAAAAGAATTGATGGCACTGACTGCATGACAATTTTGGTGGAGGACGTGGTTGATTTTTGTCAAGCCTTTCTCTCCTGTCATTTGATTTCTTGGATTTTTATTTCTGGTGGCTTCAAAGTTTTTGTTTCCAATGGTGATGGATCACTGCCACTTGGTTCAGTCTTGTGCTTGTGTTTCAAATAATTCCAATGGTTTTCAGTGTTGATTTGAGTTGCTCCTTGTATCTTCAAAGAGGACATCCTCATGGATCTTTTCCCTGAAGTGAGATCACTGAATAAAACCTGGCATGGGAACCTTGATGCTTCCATTGTTGCTACATGTCCTAACCATTGAAGACAGAGTTTCATGATCAGCAATTCATAGTTTGACTTTTGGCTCTTCCCAATTCTCTACTGTTGGTCACATAGTGTTCTCATTTGATGCTCAAGATAGAATGAAGCTTTTGTTGGAGAAGGCGTTCTAATCTTTGGATGTCATGACAATACAGAATCAAGGTTTTATGGCCATGTAGCAAGGTTGAAATGACAGCAGCATTATAGACCACCATAATTTTCATCATTAAGTTAAGATCTTTGTTGTTGAAGATGTGTTTCATTAGCATATGTATATATGTATGTACAATATATATATGTATTTATATAAATATATGTATTTATATATATATATATATATATATATATATATATATATATATATATATATATATATATAGATAGATAGATAGATAGATAGATAGATAGATAGATAGATAGATAGATATATGTATGTATATATATATATATATGTACATGTATGCACATGAATGTAATTATTTCTCTTCCTCTCTCCTCTCCTTGTATATATATGTATATATATGTATATATATACAATTGCACTCATACATACATCATTTCAGGCATCCACGCATTGTTTTATAAAAAGAAAAATGCACGACTATATTTATATAAAGATATGTTGTTTGCATTTACATGATAATGCCAAAAAGAATTTATAAATGTCCATCAATCAAAAGTAAAATTGATAAAAATCCACTACTCTAAAACCTTAACTTGTTAAAAACATAAAAGACCCATGTCAATACACTGCATGTCTAATTTTCTCAAAGACATTTTCTAAGTGGGATGAACAATGTTAGAGCTGTTGTAAACAGAGAAGAAACACAAATGATAATAAAAATGATGATGACGATAAAAATAATAATAATAATAATATTAATAATAATAATAATAACAACATATATTGGGAAACAGTTTTTAAAGGTAGTGGAGTTTACAGAGAGTCTCTCTCTGTCTTTTTCTTTTTATCTCTCTGTCTCTGTCTCTCTCTTTCTCTCTTCCTCTCTCCCTCTCTCTCTCTCTCTCTCTCTCTCTCTCTTTATTTCGTTTTCGCTCTGCATTCTTAAATTCTGCAAAAACTTCATATTAGATAGTACATCTGTAAATTATGATATAAATATAAATTACTTGTCAAAAATATTACCAGTAAACGATGTATTCTCCATTATCTGGAGAAAGAATTTTTGTTGAGTTGCATGAGTAAGCTAATCAGCACTAATTTACCAAACTATGGTACACTAGTAATTATTTAGAAAGGAAATAGATGTTAGGTGCAGTGAGTTCATTAATATTTAGCTAGTTTTCTAGCGACAGTCATTCTGTTTATGGTGGGCAAATCAGCAGGCATCTGCAAATGTTATGTCAAGTATTCTGTCTAGTCTATTGCATGCCTAGAGGTTCTGAGTGTGATTATAGGGGATCTAATTGATTACATATGATTTATTGTAGATGGTTTGTCATCAAACATAGAAGCTATATCTAGAGTAACAGTCGATGTTCTGAATATTTCAAGTGGTGTTGGTGTCACGTAAAAAGCACTGTTGCTGGTACCATGTAAAAAAATACTGGCTCTGGTGCCGTGTAAAAAGCATGGGTGTCGGTACCACATAAAAAATACTGGTGCTGGTACTATGTACAAAAAGTACTAGCTGGTACCAGGTAAAAAGCACTGGTGATGATTCCACTCAAATAACTCTGGCACTGGTGCTATGTAAAAAGCACTGGTGATAGTGCCACGTAAAAAGTATTAGTGCTAGTGCCATATAAAAAAACTGGTGCTGGTACCACATAAAAAGCACTGCTGCTGGGGCCATGTAAAAAACACTGGTGCTGGTACCACATACAAAAAAAAAACACTGGTGCTAGTACTATATGAAAAGCACTATGTTGGTGTCATGTAAAATGCACCCAGTACACTCTGTAAAGTGGTAGGTGTCAGGAAGGGAATCCAGTCATAGAAAACATGCCAAAACAAACAATGGAGCTTGGTGGGGCTTCCAGCCTCACCAGCCCCTGTCAAACAATCCAAGCAATGTCAACATGAAAAATGTCAACATGAAAAATGGATGTTAAAAGATGACGAGCTGGCAGAAGCGTTAGCACGTCGGGCGAAATGCTCAGCGGTATTTCGTCTGCGTTACGTTGTGAGTTCAAATTCCGCCGAGGTCGACTTTGCCTTTCATCCTTTCGGGGTCGATAAATTAAGTACCAGTTACGCACTGGGGTCGATGTAATCGACTTAATACCTATGTCTGTCCTTGTTTGTCCCCTCTGTGTTTAGCCCCTTGTGGGTAATAAAGAAATAGGATGTTAAAAGATGACGATGATGATGATGATGATGATGATTTGTATGTGTTTTGCATTTGTTTGAGTTGGATGGAAAATGACAATTGATTTCTAGATTGAACTAATATTTTCTTTTTAAAAAACATTACTAGTTTTGCCTCACTTCTCAATTTAAAAGAGATTGTAAACATTTCTATGCCAAATAAGGATCCATTTTTATCATTGTTGTCCACATTTTTCATGCTTGTATGAGTTGACTGAGACTTACTGATGTTGATCTTTACTTATATTCGAGAAAGGTGCTCCATTTCAACTATCTCCACGTCAGATCACTGCTGCCAAATGTTTTGTTTAGTGGATATATATATATATATAAATATATATATGTACAATGCCATTGTTGCTGAAACTGTATGTAAGTGAAGATTGCAGATGCAGACACATACACACACACATATATATATATACTTATGTATGTATGCTTGTGTGTGTGTGTGTGTGTGTGTGTTTGTGTGTGTGTGTGTATGTCTGTCTGTATGTATGTATGTATGCATGGACATGTCTGTCTAGATAAGGCAGAACACAGCAGTCATCAGAGAAGCTACAGACACAGAGAAGCTGTTATCTATGCATTATGCAGCATCTCTATTTGTAGGTAACGAAGAAAAGAACATGTATCAGGAGGTGAATTGAAATGTCGCATGACGGTTCACCAAAACAATGGTGTAACACCTACTGCAAGAGGTGCCCATCTTTAAGCCAAGAGAAATTGTCATTGTGGCTGTTGCCGGTGTCATGTAAATGGCACCCATGAAGTCGTAGTCATTGCCATTGCCGATTGCATGATCTTTCAAATGTTAGGCCTCACAGAGGCGATGACAAGTGACTGAGGCCTTTGGCAATGTTGTGCTGAGAAGACTTGTCAAACCAAGTGAAATTGTAGTCATGAGTTGTGGCCATTGCTGGTGTCATGTAAATGGCACCTCTACCAGTGGCACTTAAAAGAACCCATTACACTCTCTGGCATTAGAAAGGGTTTCCAGCTGTAGAAATCATGCCAATTCAAACTGGAACCTGGTCAGCTCCTTGGCTTACCAGTTGCAGTTTTGTACCTTAGTAGAAATGATTGCACTGATTTTTATGCTTTTTAAAGTTCATTAAATATTTTCCCCTCTTTTGTTCACTGATAAGCAATATTGATGAGTAGGTAATCAAAAAAGTGCTGGTGAGGTTTTTTGTTATACAGTAGTTGAACATAGTAATATCTGGTGAAGAATTCTTAATGTTAGCTGGGTTAGACATGCGGGTGTGTTAGTGTGGATTGTTAAGGATATAAAAGGAGTTTAATTGTGATGATATTAACCCTTTCATTACCATATTTATTTTGAGATGCTGTCTTTCTTTCAATTAATTTTAAATATAACAAAGAATTTACTAAAATAACTTAGTTATCGTTAGGAACATAAATTGTGATTAAGGATTGGTGGAAGATTTTAATTTAAAATTTAGGAAAAGATTTTAATTTAAAATTTAGGAAAACATTTGTACTACAAAGCCAGAGGCGGTTTCAGCCGGGATGGTATCAAAAGGGTTAGGTCCCCTTTTTTTTTTATCTATCTTTATCTTAGGAATGTCTTGCAAGCCTGAAAGTCTCCAATAAAAATGCTTCAGCATGTGTATTGCAGCCTAGTGCTTTTTATGTTTATGTTTATGTTGTATGTTTTATGATGCTTGTATCTTTAGTGTATTGTTGTAACTTATAAGAGTACAATTTGTGGTGAGCACTGGATTCATGATTTAACAATGTTCCTGCTATAGTTTTTCACTTCCTTTATTTATATGGATATAATTGAGGATTCAAAGTATTTTGTATTTGGGTTGCAGTTTTATCTCTTGTATTCTTGCAAATTCAATATGTGTTTGATAAACCGTTTCATAACGATGCCTTTACACTACCAGAGTAATTTAACTGCATGCTTAACTATTTCATATTATAACTGTACGGTACGGTACAAAGAGATAACCTTTAGTAGTTATTCAGCATTTTTTATGTGTGGTACTTGATTTTTGGTGATGCTTATTTTTATTACTGTCACTCTGTGTGCAAAGAGATTGTTTTTAGAGCCAGGAATTTAGTACAATGATGGTGACATTCCTGGTTTTCTATATTATGTTATTCAGAACATGTTTAAATATCTTTTGGGGATTTTGCATTATCTGTAAATTTTGACTTTGATTGCGTCTATCTTTTAGGTGTTCTCTTTGTCTGCTTTGCTCAGAGACTTAGATTTCAAATTCTATTTGTTTTCATCAGTTGCTTTTTAGCCTCAAACCAGCTCCAGTGAAACCAACTAGTAATTAAAATCATACCAGTTGGCCAGCTCGCCTTTTAGGTATATCTAGGACTACACTAGCTGAATGTCCTGTTTGTTTTTACAATGGTGGAGTGTGAACTAAAGGAGTTTAGGGTGGTATTTCTTTTAACAAGTTGAGTTTCTATGTAGATAAATAAAAAAATGTGTGCATTTTGTTCCAACTTTCTGTGTATATTTTTTGGTGTCTAATTCTGGGACAATATTTGGTGAGAGGTGGTGGATTGCTTACTGTTGAAATAATCATCGTTTGACTGGTGATCCCAGCCTTGTTTCTTGCATAGTGTATCTAGGAATACATTATGCAGTGTATTTTGCCATTTTTCAAAGATTGCAGGTTTATTTTTGAAAGAGAATTAGCTGCCAGTCCTTGTAAACTGAGAAATTGCATTGAATTTCCCAAGTGTCTTTTAATATTCAAAGTTGAGGGCACAGTAATTGCTTTCTCAAGGGAATTAGCAACATAACTGATTCCCTCTCTCTCTCTTTCTCCCTCTCTCTTTCTCTCTCTCTCTCTCTCTCTCTCTCTTTTGCTCTCTCTCTTTCATGTTCTCCTTCAGTCATAGTGGTTCTTAAATCTTGTGCTTTCAAAGGTGTCTCGAAGAGTGCTGGTTCCACAAAGAAAAGCTTCAAAGACACTCTGTAATATTTGGCAATAGGAAAGATGTCCAGTCACAAAAAAAAAACATGTCAAAACTGAGACACAAGAATATGGTACAACATAGCCCTCAATATGGTACAACATAGCCCTCTATCTTATTGGATCTTGAATCATCCAACACATGCCATCTCTGACTATGGTACTACTTACTAAGCTGTAGTAATCATATGAAAGCAAAACTGTACATATTTTATCTTTCTTTTGAGCTACTAACTAGTCCTCTCCTTGGAACTACTACTTTGTGTTACCTGCCCCACATTCTTAATATTATCCCTTACTATTCTGCCAAGGTCAGCTTTGGCTTTCATCCTTCCAGGGGTCAATGAGAGTACCTATTGAGCACTGGAGGTTGATGTAATCAATTTAGTCCCTTCACCTGAAACTTCTGAACCTGTGCCAAATTTTGAAACCCATATTATCACTTACTACTTTGCCGAAAAGTTCTTTCACTTTCCATATCTGCTTCTGATTCACTCCCCCACCTTTGTTTGTCACTCACTATTTCCCTCCCTACATACCTCTCACTTCAGCTTCTGTCATGTGCATCTCTCTCTTTCTCTCTTTCCCTCTCCTCCCCCACCATTCATACTTCGTGTCATCTCTCTATTCCTCATCTGACTTTGCTTGTATTGTTGCTCTCCACTCCACCTTTCTTTGTACTGATTCCTACTCCTACTCCTCCTCTTCCTCCTTCTTGATTCACATCATCGACCACATCTTCACCTGTGCTCCTGATTTACTG
>NC_043005.1:44051317-44086317 GCF_006345805.1 Octopus sinensis
GAATTTACAGCACAAATTTGATTATGCCTTCCAGTCAAGTGCCCACCCCCATTCACGTTCTCACTTCTAGTATTCTCCTTTCCTCCTCCCCCTCTGCTTCCTTTATCAAGATTTCCCTAAAATCCCGTTATGTAAATTTGTGCGTATGTTTATAGTCATGTACGTATGAGTGCATATCCTCACATTTTCTTGTGTGACGGAGTACATGCACAGACTATAGGCACAAGCGTAGCTTTGTGGTAAGAAGTTTGTTTCCCAACCATATGATTCTGGGTTCAGTCTGCATGGTAACTCAGGCAAGTGTCTTCTGTAGTTTTGGGCCAACCAAAGCCTTATAAGTAGATATGGGAAGCAAAAACTGAAAGAAGCATGCAATATGTATGTGTATACATACATACATACATACATACATTCATACATATGTAACGTGTACATATATATATATATATATATATAACGGGAAGCTTTATGAAAATAAACAAAATACGAAGGCAGGTGGAATACAAACAAATATATATATATATATATATATATATATGTAATGTGAGTTCATGGCTGTTTCCTGCACCGGCTTCACATAGAAGCCACAGCCCTTCCAAAGTGCCTTGGATCGTAGGGCGACCTACTGTGCTTGAGGAGACCTACTGAGTCAAGTACGTCAGCATCAAAAATGAAATGGAAATTGTGGTTGCGATATCTGTGCTGGTGGCATGTAAAATGCACTATCCGTACGTGGCCGATGCCAGACCCACTTTGACTGGCTTCTGTGTCGGTGGCACGTAAAAAGCACTAACCGATCATGGCTGTTGCCAGCCTCCCGTGGCACATAAAAAGCACCTTCTATACGTGGCTGATGCCAGTGCCGCCTTGACTGGCTTCTGTGCTGGTGGGATGTAAAAAGCACCAGCCATTTGTGGCTGTTGCCAGCCTACCCTAGCACCTGTGCCAGTGGCACCTAAAAAACACCATCCGTATGTGGCCGATGCCAGCGCCACCTTGACTGGCTTCCGTGTCGATGGCACATAAAAACCACCAACCGATCGTGGCCATTGCCAGCCTCCCCTGGCACCTGTGCTGGTGGCATGTAAAAAGCACCCACTACACTGATGGAGTGGTTGGCATTAGGAAGGGGATCCAGCTGTAAAAACACTGCCAGATCAGACTGGAGCCTGGTGCAGCCTCCTGGCTTCCCAGACCCAGGTCGAACCGTCCAACCCATGCTAGCGCGGAAAACGGACGTTAAACGATGATGATGATGATGATGATGATATATATATATATAAAACTAATGCAAATAATCATAAAATGGAGAAAACCTCAGATTACCAAACACATCGATTGGACCACATTTATAGATTACTTTTTTATACAAAGCATGGCATAACAAACAGGTGATGAAACATATCTTAGGTCCATATCCGATCAGTTGCCAAAATGCTGTCTATAAATAAATGTAAGAATAATGTTCTCCATCTTCATAGGGCATTCGAATTAAGGCACAGAGCTTCATCAGAGTAAAAAACTTATATACATTCTCTTGATAACTTCTTTTTTTAAATACCTTCCCCCACCCACAACCACCACTTTAAATTGCATCAACTTGTTTATAAATAGTGGTATTCCCTAGACCACTCCTAGCTCTCTCTTTTACCTACAGACTTCGTAGCCTCTGACGGTAAATTATTTGCTTTTAACATATTGGGCTTCTAGATTTTTTGTCTAGGCCATGTTTTCTTTCCTTTTCCTTCTTCCCTTTGTTTATATTGTATACCCTTGTTTTTTACTCTGATGAAGCTCCATGCCTTAATTCGAATGCCTTATGAAGATGGAGAACTTTATTCTCACATTTATTTATAGGCAGCATTTTGGCAACTGATCAGAAACAGCTGTAAGATATGTTACATCACCTATTTGTTATGTTATGCTTCGTATTAATTAATAAGCTATAAACGTGGTCCAATCGATGTGTTTTTCAATCTGGGGTTTTCTCCATTTTCTAATTATTTGCATTGGTTCCTGATAAACTCTTGTTTACCCTGTTGTTACCTGCACTCTACATGCTTGGTGTGCCTGCATACCAATTCCTGGGGATAACACAGGTAACGGATACCGATAGTATATTTGGATATTTTATTCCTTCATTGGTTATTCTAACCACTAACTCTGCTTACACTGTGTGTGCGTGTGTGTGTTTGTATGTATGTGTGTGTGTGTGTGTGTGTGTGTGTGTGTGTGTTTGTTCCTCCACTCTGCCATCTGGAAACTGGGGTTGGTTTCTTTCTCTCTCCCATAACTTAGTAGTTTGGCAAAAGAGATTGATAGAATAAGTACCACATTTAAAAAAATAAGTACTAGGAGTGATTTGCTTGACTAAATCCTTCAAAGGGATGCCCCAGCATGGCCGCAGCCCAATGACCGAAACAAGTAAAAGATAAGAGTCAGAAAAGATTCTTGTGTTTGCATTTAAGTTTGTACCACAGAGTGTATGTGTGTGAGAGCCCATGAAGGATAGCATTTATATATAAAGTCTATACTGCTGGTTTATATTCGATCATTCTTTACAATTTTCTTCAGCTGCCTTTATTTTCTAGGAACAGTTTTGCTCCATATTTCTTTACTTCTTCCCCCAACTACTACTAACCTTTTTCAACCCTTCCTTTGTCTTCACTTGAGCTTCTCATCAGCTTTGTTTAACGATTCATCTCTCTTTAGTTTCCCTCTCCCATTCTTAACTTCCTCCATTTTCATTCCTCTCACTCTCCACTCGCAACACCTCTCTCTCTCTGACCTTCTTCCCATTCTCTCCACATATCACCCTCTCTATTGAATATTTTTTCCATGAATCCTTTTCCCTTTTTTTTTTTGATATTTCGGAAATGTCCTCTGGCTGAGTGCATATTCTTTTGTCTTCCTCTACTTTCACTTTCTGTTTCTCCTTCCACTCTTAACTTGGACATTATCTCTTACTTCTACCCAATTTCAACCATTGACTTCTTCCTCCCTCCCCAGCCCTACTTCCTCTCTCCCACACTTTCATCCATTTCAGTGCTCCTGACTTCTCACTCCCCTTATATCACTTCCATATCCCTCCCCATCACTCCAAACATCACCCCAACTCGCACACATCCTTTGCCTCAACTTCTTTCTCCTTTACTAATATTCAGCCAAATTGATAAGGCCAATTTCTCTCCCCGCTCCTTCCCATTTTTCTCTCTTTCTCTCTCTCTTTCTTTTCTCTTCACCCCTCCCCTTTTCTCTGTGCCTCTCTTCCTCATTCTCATACAAAGAAAAGGAGCCTTCCCATATGTTAGATTCTTCATTCTTCTCAGCCACTCAATTTACCAAACTCTTTTACAAACTTTCTAATTCTTTTAAGTACACAAAAGGTTTGGAATGATTGTTATATAAATACTCAACCAACCCGAAGACTTGGGTTCATGAGCCTCAGACCATAGCAGAAGTTAAAAATTATTTCAGTATTCATCTTGAGGAATCAGTTTGGTACCTCAGCTTCTGTCTGGAGTAACTCGCATCTTCTAAGACTGAACCCAAGTCATATTCATTTCAAAGCAATTACTTCCTCACTCAACCTCCAAGAAATAGCAGTCAAATCTCCATCAAATCACACTTTACCATCTTAAAAAGAAAGTACATCTTTCATCTTTTACTCATTTCAGTCATTGGATAGCAGCCATACTCTGATACCTCTCTAAATGGTTTAATCAGACAGATCAACCCCAGTACATTTTTTTTTCTTGTAAGTTTGGTATTTACTCTACTGATCACTTTTTGCCAAACCACTGCGTTACATGGACATGAATGAACCAACACTGAATGTCAAGTATGGGGTAGGAGACAAACATAAACACAAAGATATACATACACACATACATACATGTATGCACACACAAACATCCACACACACACACACACACATGCACACACACACAAACACACACACACACACACACACACATGCACACACACACTTAGAAGTTTCACCCAGCTAAGCTATCATCGGATAATGGCTTAGCTGGCCGAAACTTCAAAGTCACAATCAACAATATTCTTGTATAAGGATAGTAAATTTGTACTCTACAAAAGTATAGAGTAACCAACCAGATTAATGTAAAATTGTTTTTATAACTGAAACAAACGTTATTATTTTATTTTTTTTATTTTATATGGCGCAGGAGTGGCTGTGTGGTAAGTAGCTTGTTTACCAACCACATGGTTCCGGGTTCAGTCCCACTGCATGGCACCTTGAGCAAGTGTCTTCTACTACAGCCTTGGGCCGACCAAAGCCTTGTGAGTGGATTTGGTAGATGGAAACTGAAAAGAAGCCTGTTGTATATATGCATATATATATATATGCGTGTGTGTGTTTGTGTGTCTGAGTTTGTCCCTCTAGCATTGCTTGACAACCGATGCTGGTGTGTTTATGTCCCCGTTACTTAGCGGTTCGGCAAAAGAGACCGATAGAATAAGTACTGGGCTTACAAAAAGAATAAGTTTCGGTGTCGAGTTGCTCGATTAAAGGCAGTGCTCCAGCATGGCCACAGTCAAATGACTGAAACAAGTAAAAGAGTAAAGAGTATAGGTGCAAGCATGGCTGTATGGTAAGAACCTTGCTTCCCAGCCACATAGTTTCAGGTTCAGTCTTACTGCATGGTGTCTTGGGCAAGTGTCTTCAATCCAACCAAAGCCTTGTGAGTGGATTTGATAGATGGAAACTGAAAGAAGCCCATTGTATTTGCCCCTAGGTTTAAATTGTTAATGGGCCACATATATTATAATATATTTCATATATTATATTATTTTATTTATATTTTATATATATATATATATATATATTTAAAAATTAAGGGTAGAAATTGATATTAGTCAATTAAAACCAGTGGTCTAGCACATTAAAAAGAATCCGAAGATTAAAATATTTATATATACCAATTAAGGACTGAACACGAAAAGGTGGACAGTCAACATGCTAGATATAGACGTCAAATCGCCATTCTCCACAAGGATTATGTTCTCAAATAAAAATAAAATTCAGCACGACCTAAAGCAATGGATGAGACAAAAGAAATATACTAAATGGAATAATTACCTACGTACTGCAGTTTCAGCTATTAATATCACAAGGATATCTGTAGCTTCATCAGCGTAGTTTGTTAAGAGCATAATATGCTGTACTAGATGAAAAACGGTACCGGAGTCCCGCATGCAAAAAGTACAACCTATTACGTTCGGATGTATCTTTCGAATGCCTCTACTTTTGGCACGCTGATAATCGAAAAACTAGCCTGCAGCCAATAATTAGCAGCAGTCAATTTATCGGTTTGAGAACATATATTTCATATTTAAAAATTAAGGGTAGAAATTGATATTAGTCAATTAAAACCAGTGGTCTAGCACATTAAAAAGAATCCGAAGATTAAAATATTTATATATACCAATTAAGGACTGAACACGAAAAGGTGGCATTCGAAAGATACATCCGAACGTAATAGGTTGTACTTTTTGCATGCGGGACTCCGGTACCGTTTTTCATCTAGTACAGCATATTATGCTCTTAACAAACTACGCTGATGAAGCTACAGATATCCTTGTGATATTAATAGCTGAAACTGCAGTACGTAGGTAATTATTCCATTTAGTATATTTCTTTTGTCTCATCCATTGCTTTAGGTCGTGCTGAATTTTATTTTTATTTGAGAACATAATCCTTGTGGAGAATGGCGATTTGACGTCTATATCTAGCATGTTGACTGTCCACCTTTTCGTGTTCAGTCCTTAATTGGTATATATATATATATATTTATTGGCCTGCTCACTTAGCCAGTGGGGTGGCGTCATTTGAAGGCTAAAACAATGCGAAACGCATTGTGACCAGCGATGTGTGTAGCAGCATTTGATAGCCTGGTCAATCACTGTGATCACGGTGGTGATATATATATATGTGTGTGTGCGTGCGTGTGTGTGTGTGTGTGTGTGTATCGATATATGTATATATCTATGTGTGTCTTGTGTTGGTGCGTTTGTGTCACCGTAACTTAGCAGTTCAGCAAAAGAGACCTATAGAATAAGTACTAGGCTTCAAAAATAAGTCCTGGAGTCTATTTGCTTGGATAAAATCCTTCAAGGCAGTGCTCCAGCATGGCCACAGTCAAATGGCTGAAACAAGTAAAAGAAATAAAAGAATTTGTCACAATATATCACTAAGCAGTTCGCTCGGCGTGCTAACATTTCTGCCAGCTTGCCGCCTTCTGTACAATTTCTGTCTACCAAATTTACTTACAGGTTATTGGTTGATCCTGGACTTTAGTAGAAGATACTTGAGATACTTGGCCAAAGTACCACACAGTGGGACTGAATCCTGAATCTAAAATCATGTGATTGCAAAGCAAGCTTCTTAATTACACAGCCATACTTGTACCTATTAATTAGAAAAATATGGAAGGATTCTAATAATTGTTTGTACTCTTTGCACAGGGGCCACATGATAGGCTTAGTGGAGGTGCATGGCTTAGTGGTTAAGGTGTTGGATTCATGATCATAAGACTGTGGTTCCAATTCCTGGACCAGGCGATGTGTTGTGTTCTTAAGCAAAACACTTCATTTTACATAGCTCCAGTCCACTCAGCTGGTAAAAATGAGTAACCCTGTAACAGACCGGTGTCCTGTCCAGGTGAGGAATTTATATGCCATGGACACGAACCCTTATGAGTTGGCATGAGTCAAGAAGGTAACCTTTACCTTTTACTTACACCATAGGCTTGGGAACAGAGGGTGCAGGGGATGTAGGTGTACCCACTAAAATATTTGTTAGGCAACGAAAATGCTTTGAACATCCTCCTGAAAAAACTGGGTTTGCATCTTCAAAGTAAATTTTGTTGCTGCACTTCTGTCTCTTTCCAACTTTAGAATATGTACTGCTGAAGCAGCATTGACTGATGTTGTCTGAGCTACATTATGCCTAAAAAAAAAGAGGAGGTTGGTCATGACTGGAACATTTCTGATCACAAGTCTGATCATTCTGGACTGGTTTGGGGAGTTATAGAACAACTAATGATATACTGTATCCTCACCATAGCTGTTACTTGAGTACCGTATGATCTCGAAGTAGACTAAAGTACAGGGTATACAAATTATCGGAATATAATCATTATCATTGCTAAATGAGGCTTCTCATAAAGAAAAGAACAAAAATAACATCACATTAAAATTTGTAGAACATCACCATAACATGTGTAAAATATGTGTGAAGATTAAAAGGTGTTGAACATCAGCAGAACATGTATAAAAATCAATTAAAGATTAATGATTCATATTTCAATTTAATTTTCAGAAGTTTGATATATTGATAGTAAGCGATGCATTTACTTTCAATCGTATGAGCCGCGAAATTGTGATCGCTCCATCAGAAGTCATGGCTAATTGCTCAAGATATCAAATAATAAATGTTGGACTGTGATTGCTTTTATTGGATATGCCATTAATTGTGAAACCATCCATGAAGTTGCTGATTATAACCAATCAAACCATTGATGAAACCACTGATTATAACCAAATTTTATACTTCTTGTCTGTAAAATAAACACTATAAACAGGTACAGTTGATATGTGGTTTAAACCACACAACACAGTTATTGCAATACACATATTACTTCATTTTAGGCTGGCGTAATGGTAAATAGTTACTAATCCTGATAGAAGATATACAATTTAGTACTGAGGAATTCAATTAGCCTTGGTAGCATTTACAAATCTAACTAGATCTGTAGAAAGGTTACGCACGCACATAAACACACACACAAACACACAAACATGCACACATGCATGCAGACAATCTATCTATGTATTAAAAGTTCATCGCCAATCTTCTTTATCCATGTGGAATTACTATGAAAGAGAAAGGAGTTTCTAGAATTTATTATAATTTCCAATCTACTTTCATTTATAGTGGTGAAGATCTTGCTGAATTCTATTGCTAGGAATTGAATTTATTACAAACTAGTGAACCAACAACAAGAATTAATATCAAAAGGCAGAAATATAAACGAATACTACCTCAAGCACTTTATTCAAATACAAAATCTAGAAATTCAAAATTTATAACAGTGAATTGTTGGATGTTCTGTTAAATATGTACCTACGCAAGAACACTATATTCTGTAAGTATATAACATATTCGCAGTTAACAAAAGGAATCTCTACATAGTCACTCTACCTGCAAGATATAGCAGCCAAATATTCCTTAATTCACAGACTGCTATTTTAAAAATAAATGGATACAATTTTCAATTACAAGGATGCATAAAATATTGGGTTGTCTGGAAAGTTTGTGCCGATTTATAGTAGCTTACTTTTTGACATGGTTGAGTCCATAAAATAGGTCTTGACTACACCTCCATTTAGAGAACAGTTTCAGCTATATTTTTGTGGAAGAAGGTTTATGTTCCTATGACCTGTGTTAATTCTGTATCCCTTTAAAATGGAAGATAAGAAAAAGTTCATTTTCGGCACTTGATGCTTTGGGAACCAGACAAAAATTGCTGCAGCTCGGCTGGGATGTGTTACCCCACCCTCCATATTCACCATATATTGCCCCTTCGGATTTCCACTTATTCAGATCTCTGCAGAACAGTCTTAATGGTAAAAATTTCAATTCCTTGGATGATGTAAAAAGATACCTTGATGAATTCTTTGCCATGAAACCACATCAATTCTGGGAAGAGGGTATTTTCAAGTTAAAGGAAAGATCGAGACACATTGTGCAACAAAATGGTTCATATTTGGTTGATTAAAAATGTAATGGCAAGTATTTATTGACCTTTTTCTTTCCTTTAAAAATCGGCACGAACTTTCTGGAATCTTCAAATTTGTGTTTTTGGAGTATATGTTCTATGGCTTTACTCTGTCACTACATGCAACTATTTTCTGTTAAGCAGGCTCAGTGATGTGCACGTTTCAGTCGCATATATCAGTGACACATTTTAGTGGCACATTTCAGTGTCTCATTCCTGTGCCACATTCAAATGATGACAGTTAGTTAACCATGTGATAAGTAAACAAAGACTCAAAATTTGCTTTTTTCTCTGATAAGCATCCTATAAAAGGTGAAAGTGAGGCAGTATGGTAAGAAGCTAGCTTCCCAACCACAATAGTTGCAGGCTGACCAAAACTTAGTGAGTGGATTTGGTAGATGGAAACTGAATGAAGCTCATTGTATATATAAATATATTTACATATATAAATGTGTGTGTGTGTGTGTGTATGTATGTATATATATATATACATATATACATACTTTTTACTTTTTGCTTCTTTCAGTCATTAGACTGTGGCCATGCTGGGGCATCACCTTGAAGAATTTTAGTTGAATGAATCAACCCTAGAACTTATATTTGTTTACTTATTTTAAAGTCTTGTACTTATCTATCTCTTTTGCTGAACTGCTAAGTTACAGGAATATAAGCGCACCAACAATGATTGTCAAGTAGTAGTGGAGGACAGACACAGACACGCATATATGTATGTATACATATATATATATATATATATATATATATATATATATATATATATATATATATAGATAAAGCAAATAAGTAATAAGGATGTTCAGGTGTCAGTGCATTACGGCCATTTCTAGAGGTTCCATTTAATTGATCAATGCAAACATTACATCAATTTGAAATAAACTACTCTTCTCAGTTACATACGACCTTGTAAATTTCCAACATACAGGATATTCCGTTATAATTTTAGCCAGTACTACATACTGAAATACATTGCTTCTTTTTGCTATTATTTTGCTATTATTGTAGGGAAAAAATACCTAAATCCTGCTATAATTTAGAGTGGCTGAATGAAATAATGGGATCAATAAAGGGGAATGGTGATATAGCTACTTTCGTTTCTATCCTTATCACATTCAACAGACCCAATGCAGCAAGTAGTCTACATCCCATTAAAATTAAAACCATTGGGAATTGACAATTAAGTTCTTGTTGGTGGTGATAAATTAATGTCAGATATTCTTCCTTACTCTTATTTCATTAAGACCATAAAATCAGTCATACCTATATAAAAGAATATGTCTCAGAAGATGCTAGTTAGATAATAATATAAGGATGAGGTGATAACCTGAAAGAGGAGGGACAGGGGTGACTTAACATATTATGATTATCAACTAAAAGGGCCTAAAATGGGAAACAAAGATCATATTAGAAATACAGGGGAAACATATGTATCTAAAGTTAGCAAAGTTTATCTATTAAAATATTAAGATTTAGAAAAGTATTTAAGGATCCAGTAAGAGAAGAGGATAGATAAAACAATCTAAGCCGTAAGTGTGGGGTACTTATATATAGAAAGAAACCTCATAATGCTTATTTCTAGCATAATGTTAACGTGGTAATGATAAAATTGTTCAACAATGAATCTATAATAAAATTCAGATATCATCCAAGTAGGGGTATGCATTTTCTTCTGAATCGAAACCAAATATTAAGGGTTAAAAATAAGATAAATATTTTTATAACAGGTACACTTATTTAAAAACCTTTGAAAATATATATATTAAAAAATTACCAACATATTGAAAAAATCTGAATTGATATAAGATATAAAAATATCATATATATATAGATATACATATATATACAATAAGCTACCAGGTGTAAACCATTCATTTTATTATCCATTAACCACAACCAATTTCCAATTTCCAGGAGGAAGGTGCTATATGGTAGCATACCAAGATGATGGATAACATAACACTGGATGTTTTGTTAAAGGACATGCCTATACCCAGTAGGAAAGATTATATACATGATCTTTTGGAGGAAATGAATCAATTTGTACATAGAATGCAGTGGAAAGCTTTCTTTTTTGACAAGGAGCTTAAGCCTGAACATGGTGACCTACTAAGAAAAGTATTAAAATCTAGAAGGAACCCACCAACCAACAAATTTGAAGAAGAATTATATAGTATAGTCAAGGATGCAAAGTTCAGGAAGTACCTTAGAAGGTGTAATCAGAAAATTACTTGTCGACTTCAAGAATGCTCTGGGGATACTTGTTCCAGCAGACAAAACAAGTAACATTTACATTGTTGATATTGAACTATATAAGTCTGTGATTAGGAAAGAATTACGCAGCAAATATAGACATGCTAGTCATGACGTATTAAGAAAAATTAACCATACAGATATACAAATCGTCCGAGATCTAGCCATAGATGATAGAGCCAAACCCTACATCCCCAGAAAACCCCGGATTTTGCTTAAGGGCCATAAAACTAATTTTCTTATTGACCCCTCAGTTAGATTGATTTGTCCTTCTAAATCCGATATAGGCATTATTAGTAAAAAAATCATTGATAGGGTAATACCTGTCCTTAAGTCTAAAATTAGATCAGCCCTTGGATGGTTTAAGCTTCTAGAAATTAGTAAGAATAGTAAATTCTTGCAACTAGACATAGAGAGCTACTGTGCCACTATCAACCCGATTGTTCTTAATCAAGTCCTGATTTTTAGCATGAAATATTCTGATTTGTCCTGATGTGAAATAGATATTATACTTACTGTGCAAGCCACTCTAGTAGATTTTGATGGTAGATTATGGAGTAGATTAGATAGGGAGAATGCATTTGATATAGCAATGGGCTCACATGATTCTGCTCAGGCCAGTGACCTAGTAGGAATATATATCCTTTCATTAATCTAGTCTTCCTTTCCAAAAGTAACAGGGGTTCTATATAGGGATGACGCTTTATTTTTTCTAGACAGAAGTAGTAAAATATTGTTAGAAAGGTACAGAAAAAATATCTTAGGCTTTTCAAAAAATTTTGACAAAACACTATTATAGGTAAAGATTATCGTAGAGTGAATTTTCTTGATGCTACCTTCTGTCTTGATTCTAGATTATTTGAACTATTTCATAAGCCAAATGATCATATTAAGTACATTAACGTAGCATCCAACCATCCACCCTTGATTATACAGGGACTAGGTAAGAATGTTTCTACAAGAATCTCTAGATTATCTGCTAACAATGAAATTTTCAAACCTCATGCATCTTATTATAATGCTGCTCTAGCTAGCGCTGGGTACCATGAAAAAATCCAGTATATGTAAGAAGCAGGCATACACAACACTGGTAATTCCTCCAGTTGTGATGCACATTGTATACCACCACAACGTTACCATTTGAGAATTCCCTCAGATAAAGAATAGAGGCCAGAAAGAATTGGTCATATCAATGAACTACCAACGAAAACTCATAGACACACATGACATAATAATTCAACTGCTTGTTCCAATCCTGTGCAACACACTCGATCAAATATACCTAACAACAGATATAGGAATCAGGATGTCATCTGGTTCAACCGATTTTTGGTTTGCATGTTTCAAGATCGCTGGAAAATTTTTTGCTGCTTTGGACAGGTGTTTTCCTAAATCTAATCGGTATCATGTTATTTTTAATCGACACACCATGAAGGTATCCTATGCCAACTCTGCTAATTTAGAGCAGCTTATGCATCACATAAACAATAGCAAAATGTGGCAAAGGTTCAGTAACCCATGTAGTGGATCTAGCGAGTGTTTGCATCTAAATACCAAACAAGGAGATGTAAACCACATTGATAAACACCAGCTACGACCAATTTGTAGTAGTAGAAATACTTATGATACAGCTAGCATGGTAACAATGCCGGTATGTGGAGTTGGAACTGCCATATATACAAATAAATATGATAAATGCTCATGCAGAGAAAAATCAAAATGTCCTTTGATGAATCTCTGTATGAGTACAAATCTTGTATATAAATGTACTGTGCACACAAGAGGAGGTCCCTATGTTTACATTGGGCAGACGGCTGGTTTATTTAAGAATCATTATCGTAACCATGTTGCCAACTTTAAAACAATCAATAAGAGACATTCAATATCTTTGGCAGATTTTGTATGGTGACTGAAGGAGGATAAAATAGAGTACAGCATTAATTGGTCCATAGTAAGGTATGTGAAACCAGGCAATATAATTTCCAGAAGATACTGTCTCTGCTCCAAGGAATCCCTATCTATTCTGTGGACTAACGAAAAGATAATAGAATTTCTGAATGACTATCGAAATGCCTACATGCATATAAATGTACTTTCCCACAATGCAGTGAGAATGAATTTTGAGCAAACATTAACTACTTTAAGGTATGGATGACTTAAGTTTACTTTTAACCTCCCCATTCTAATAAACACTAAGTTGATAAATAACTTGCTTTGTGATCATGAGTGCATCAAACCTCACATGTGCATATGCTCACATTTTTGCAAATGCTCGTATGAGTGAGTGTGCTTGCACCATGCAGCTTGTCTGAGGGCATTTATACATCCATACCTGTTAATTGTTATTTTTTATACTTTCCTCGCTGGATTGTGTGTTCATTTCTCTTTTTGTCATCTGTGATTTTATTTTTGATCTTCTATATAAATGAAGATATTTCCTCTGTCTGGCTGCTTTTCTCTCTACACAACAGAAAGTTACATTGCGGAACAGTCATTTTAATGAGTTTTAATTATTTATCACCCGACGAGATACATCTGCACCACTGGATGCTCCTGAATCAGTTGTTGAGTGTCCCACCCAAGAGGAATCAATGCTAGATGTACCAAAACAATTGTTGTGATTAATAATAAATTCTCGTATATTCCATCTTCTGTCTTTCATTGGCTATATATATATATATATATATATATAAGGGTAATCCAAACGAGAAAACAGAAAAAACAACAACACAAGGAGGTGGAACAATTAAAGTATTATTATTAGGCGCTCAGGAAAAAGGGAAGATATATATATATATATATATATATATATATATTATATATATATATATATATAATATATATATGAAGTATATAGTGTAATTATAAAATATAGATATATATAAATAAATATAAATACCATATTGTATTACATTATATCATTATTACTATAGAGAGAAGTTACAAGCTCCTTCACAATCTATAGAAATTACACCAGTATATATGAAGGTATATAGATATACAAAATACAATAATGTAATAAGATATAAAAGAATAAATAAAATAATGTAAAGTAGAATAAATGGAGAAAATATTTGTATAAAATTTTCAATAAGGGATTTATTTGTAAAATGGAAAAAAGGAAGAAAGAAACAAAGATAAAAATTTTACATTTCAAATGCCATAAAATATGTACAAGATATAAAAAGAGAGATAAAAGATCAAAAATAAGGATAAGTCAAGGTATTCATAACAAAAGCTAATTAAAAAAACAATTGAAAAATAAACTAAATAAGATAAAGATACCATTGGAAATGGTTTTATAAGATATTTGTAGAATCATAACAGTTCTTAGCAGGTATTTATTATATTTAAGGAAGGTGTAGGATCTGGTAATCCATTGTAAATATACTTATCATGACTGATAAGGAAGAAAGTCTTAGCACCAAAGGAGAAGTAACGTAATCTAGATATTGGAGGAATGCAGATTAAACAGGTAGGGGTTATAAGAGGGCAATATTACATAAAATTCCATTCAATAGAGGGTATGATATTAAAGATATGACACACCAAATAACTTATGTCACCAAATTATAGTATGATATGTATAATATTATTTGTTTCTAAAATATTTGAAGGTATGGGTGATTCTATTCACACAAGATATCCCAAAGTCTAATATATTATTTATTAGGTTATTCTTATCTCTATACTTAAAATTTTTTTAAATTTCTGTACAACATAGTTTGCATCCATATTAGCTATCTTTGTATGGCTGAGCTCCTCGTACTATGTCCCATTTAAGGCTAAATTTACTATTGTTTTCTTTAAGTTCCTAGATTTTACTAGATAATGATGTACCATTAGCTTTATGCCTAAGTCTAAAAGATGAAAGATGGTTATTAAGGCACTTCTTCATATTAATCGAGTGCCCAGTGTAAATAAAGTTACTAGTTTCTGTCATCACTGTATATTTGTAAACAACATTTTTGGCTAAACAGTGACCTAATAATGGGCACTGAGATTCTAGCCTGTAATTGCAGCTGGGAATATTATTGCTATTATTATTATCATTATTATTATTATTATTATTATTATTATATTATTATTATTATTATTATTATTATTATTAATAGTAGTAGTAGTAGTAGTAGTAGTAGTAGTAGTAGTAGTAGTATCATTCATAGTACCACTCAAGTCCATTGTAGTATTATCATGTGTTTTGCCACTAATACCTGAATTATGTTTGGCAGTATCAGTGTTTATATTAGTTCTATTGTTCAGGGTTTCTTCATTTCCACTATTATTATGCAGACAATACAGGACAGACTTGGTGCCTCAACTTAAGCATCTAATTCAACCGAATCTTAATTATTTTTCAACTTGTCAACTGTACTTATACAACATTAACAGGGTGGAAAGGGTAAATATGGAATTTTCTCTAAAGGATATCCCCATTCATAGTAAGGATAAATTCATGTGGCTATTAACCCATAGGATTAATGAATTTGTTAGGAGGATGAGGTGGATGGTTTACCATCATGAAGCTAAGATGAAGAAAAAAGACCTGGAAACATACAATAAAAATTATTATAAGATTTCAAAAGCAGAAAAAATCCTCCCCCTAGCTCACTACTGGAAAACTTTGTAAAAGATTTATTCGAACTAATATCTAATATAAAATTCAAGGAACACCCACTTAGGAGAATCTTATACCTGAGGAACTTAAAGACTTACTTAAATTGCTACAGAATAAACTGGGAATACTTGTGCCAACAGACAAAACAGTGAACTTATATAGATTACACTATGAAACCTATAAAAGACAATATTAAAAGAGCTTAATGCCAAATATAGAGTAACCACAGAAAAGAATCTCTTTGATATTAACTTGGAAATTAAAGAAATTATGATGGACTGTGACTTGGTAGATAGAATGGAATCCAGGAAGCCAAATGAACCCAGAATTAAGCTCAAAGACCACAAAAGGAATTTTCATGATAATCCCTTTATTAGACTTTTTTGCCCGATTAAATGAAATATTGGTCAACTTAGTAAATCCATTCTTGATACGATATTACCCCTAATAATTCCTAGTTTATCTCTTAAATTATGGTGTGATACTGATGAAGTAATAATATTATACATATACTATAATTTGGTGACATAATCTGGTAGGTCATATCTTTCATATCATACCCTCTATTGCATGGAATTTTATGTAATTATTGTCTTCTTATAAACCCTACCTGCTTAATTTGCATTCCTCCTATACTTAGATTACATACCCTCTATTGTATGGAATTTTATGTAATATTGCCCTCTTATAACCCCTACCTGTTTAATCTGCATTCCTCTATTATTTAGATTACAGTACTTCTTCGGTTCTAAGACTTTCTTCCCTATCAGCTATGATCCTACACCTTCCTTAAATATTATAAATACCTGCTAAGAACTGTTATGATTCTACATACATATGTGCCTGTAATAATATATCTTACAAATATCTTATAAAACCATTTCCAATGGTATCTTTATTATATTTTGTTTATTTTTCAATTATTTTTTAATTAGCTTTTGTTATGAATACCTTGACTTAACCTTTTTTTTTTTTTATCTTTTATCTCTTTTTTTTCATATTCAGTACATATTTTATGGCATTCGAAATGTAAAATTTTATCTTTGTTTCTTTCTTCCTTTTTTTTCCTTTTATAAATCCCTTATTGAAATTTTATACAAATATTTTTCCCTTTTATTCTGCTTTCCATTATTAAATTTATTCTTTTATTTCATATTATATCATTGTATTTTGTATATCTATATACCTTCATATATACTGTTGTAATTTCTATAGATTGTGAAGGAGCTTGTAACTTCTCTCTATAGTAATCATGATATAATATAATACAATATGGTATTTATATATATTTATTTATATCTAAATTTTATAATTATGCTATATACTTCATTTATATATATATATATATATATATATATATATATATATATATATATATATATATATGGTATTTTTATTCCTTATATCAACTCAGATTTTTTCAAAATGTTAGTAATTTTTTAATATATATATTTTACCAAGGTATTTAAATAAGTTTACCTGTTATAGAAATATTCATCTTATTTTTTAGCCCTTAATCTTTGGTTGTGATTCAATAGAAAATGTATAACTCTACTCGGTTGATATCTGAATTTTATTATAGATTCATTGTTGAATAATTTTATCATTACCACGTTAACATTATGCTAGAAATAAGCATTATGAGGTTTCTTTCTATATAGAAGTACCCCACACTTATGGCTTAGATTGTTTTATCTATCCCTCTTCTCTTACTGGATCCTTAAATACTTTTCTAAATCTTAATATTTTAATAGATAAACTTTGCTATCTTTAGATACACATTTTTTCCCCTGTATTCCTAATTCACATGCTTAGATCTCAATATGATCTTTGCTTCCCATTTTAGGCCCTTTTAGTTGATAATCATAATATGTTAAGCCACCCCTGTCCCACCTTTTTCAGGTTATCACCGCATCTTTATATCATTATCTAACTAGCATCTTCTGAGACATATTCTTTTATACAGGTATGACTGATTTTGTGATCATAATGAAATAAGAGTAAGGAAGAATATCTGACATTAATTTATCACCACCAACAAGAACTTAATTGTCAATTCCCAATGGTTTTAATTCTATGGAGATGTAGACTACTTGCTGCATTGGGTCTGTTGAATGTGATAAGGATAGAAACGAAAGTAGCTATATCACCATTCCTCTTTATTGACCCCATTATTTCATTCAGCCACTCTAAATTATAGCAGGATTTAGGTATCTTTTCCCTACAATAATAGCAAAATAATAGCAAAAAGAAGCAATGTGTTTAGTCTGTAGCACTAACAAAAATCTGCTACAAAAATTCTAATGGAGTATCCTGTAAGCTGGAAATCTATATGGAGTAGTCAAACCCAGCAGGTGTCACTGTTGACTGTCTGTTAGCTTGGCGATGACTTTTGATACCCAGTGCTGCTGCTGTAGTCTCATTTAGAGAGATTTAGAAATAATAATATTTCTATTTTTGAAACCCAGTGGATGTTTCCACTGAATATATATAAATCTTTGATCATAGAGCCAACAGCAACACCTGCTGGGTTCGACTACTTCTGATAAAGGGCAATTTGCACATTGATAAAGAGCAAATACTCTGAAACTAATCTGTGGATGTCCGAACCAGCATGGGGAAGCTGATAACCTCCCCTGTTCGAAGGTTGTAATGGATACAGGTTTGTGTATCACATAGCTAGCTAGAGGTAATGGCCTCTTAGAGTTAATTAATGGCAGCATTCATCCTATTTTTCTGGACTACCATGTTAGCTTGACAATAACTATTAATACTCAGTACTGCTGCTGTAGTCTCCTTTAGAGAGATTTAAATATATATATATATGACCTGCTTTTTTCAGCTTCCATATACTTGCATAAGATGCCAGGCAGAGTAACTGACCCTAAAACCATGTGGTTGGGGTGGAAATTTCTAACCACACCACCATATATGTTTACAGCTATGTCTCTGTGTTTGTGTCTCTCTGCACAACTACTTAACAAATGGTGTCAGTTTGTTTATGTCCTTATAACTTAGCAGTTCAGCAAAGAGATCCAATAAAATAAGTAACAGGCTTTAAGACATAAGTGCTGAGTGTGGGTGAAATTTGTTCAAATAAACCCATCAAAGTGGTACTCCAGCATGGCCACCGTCCAATAACTGAAACATGTAAAAAATTAAAGATAATGCAAAAGTATATCTGACCTTGACAATAAATATCTTTTGAAAGACTTTTGGGTGTTTGCTATGGGAAATAAATTGGAACTCCATCGGTTATGATGACATGGGTTCCAGCTGATCTGCTCATGAAATTAATGTGCAAGTGGTTGAGGACTCCACAGACACATGTACCCTTACAACTGTTCTCAGGGTGACTCAGCATGACACAGAATATGATAAGGCTGGCTCTTTGAATTACAGGTACTACTCATTTTTGCCAGCTGAATAAACTGGAGCAATATGTAATAAAGTGTCTTGCTCAAGAACATGATGTGCTGCCACATATCGAACTCACAACCTAATGATCATAAGCTAAATAACCTAACCACTTAGCTACCCACCTTCATGGCTTTCAATTCAAGTTCTAAAACTGTAAGAAAATATGTTGCGTACAGAACTGTGTTTCCAGATTTGAAATCACTCTCTTTTCTTAGTCTTCTGTTTACTGAATTGTTGGCAGTTTGACTTCAAGCCAGTTATTCTCTTATAGATCTTGTCGTAAAGGTAGAACTTAAGTGCTTGCTTTAATCACTTTGTGCATTTCTTATAACACAAGTTCCTGTGTGTATGTATGTGTAAATATTTGTTGTTTGGCTGCAGCTGAACCATGAACAAGTTGCCTAATGATCAAAAACATAGTCACAAACATTCTGCCTTTTTAAAGGGATTTCTAGGACTACATAATCTAATGTGTGCTTTGCTTATTCACAGAAGAGGATGTAACAGAAGGAATACTTATTCACAGAAGTGAATGTAACAGGGAATGTCTTTGATCATAGGTCTGCTTAATCAGGGCTGCTAACTTTGGGCTAAACAAAAGCAAATAACATCTTATTGAGAAAGGGAAAAATCATTAGAAACCATTTGTAAAAGACCTTTGACAAATAGAGTTGTTAATGCTGTCATTGTTAATACATTTATATTCAATTGAATAATTGCTAGAATCTGAGGAAGATGTTTTCTCTATTACAAAAAAAAAATATAAAATTTGGACACAATATGACTGAATTTTCATAAATGTGATCAATGAACAAATTAACCAATCTCATTTTATTTTTTTAAAGTTTTATGTTTTTGTTGATAAAACATAACATGTGACCAAGGGATTTATAAATACTTACAAATGACAAGGGACCTCAAGATATGATGATTTGTTGTACTTGATAAGATATGTGAAGCTAAGTAAAACCACTGTCTTCCACACATACAGGCTTGTCTTCTCAGGTGCCAGTACCACTTAAAAAGCACCCTTGCCAATGTTGTGTTAATGCACCCATACCGGTGCTGCGTAAATGCACCCATGCCAGTGGAATGTAAAAAGAACTCAGCACATTCTGTTAAACAGTTGGCATTAAGAAGGGTATCAAGCCATAGTAACCATGCCACAACAGATAGTTGGGGGCCTGGATAGCTCCCTGCTAGTCAGCTCCATGTCAAACTATCCAACCCATGCCAGCATGGAGAGCAGACATTAAACAATGATGATGATGACAAATGTTTTCGTCAATAAACAACATAAATAAATCCTAAACAAAAATAGATTTAAGCAAATGTGATGAAATAAATAAAAGTCTGGGCAGTCATCTCAGAAGAAGAAGATAATATATTTTAACCCTTTAGCATTTAACCCTTTCGTTACTGTATTTATTTTGAGATGCTCTGTGTTTCTTTCAATTACTTTAAATATAAGAATTTAGTAAAATAACATAGTTATCCTTCAGCTAGTGTTAGGAACATAAATTGTGACGAAAGTTTGGTGGAAGGTTTTAATTTAAAACTTATGAAAACAAGACATTTGTACTCAGAACCAGAGCTGGTTTCAGCCGGGTTAGTAACGAAAGGGTTAAACCATCTATGACCAAAATATTCAGCCTGTTTTATGTTGAAACCATCCAGGTCCAGCCTCACTCATCTACCATACAATGTTGTTCTAAATCTAAATAACCACATCGACAAAATCTTTAAGTTACAAGATAATGACTGACTAATTCAAAGCAAGGTGAATGAATAAACTTCACATTTGACAGAATAATCTGGAAGCTAAAGGGTTAAAGTATTTTACTTACATAACTTTGAAAGCCCATCTGGAAAACATCCAGACAAACATTTGATTCATCTGCATAAACAAGACAAAACGTAAAATTGGCCTTTACCATAAACAAATCTGTGATGACTTTAGCAGGACACAAACAGCATACTGTAATAAGACTGGTTCAAGAACATTATAAAAAAAAGTTATGTAAATTCATGAAGTCTGATATTCTTGACGATTTCTATGTTTGTTTTTGAAAATGTGAGGAATTTAGAAATACTCACCACAATCAGCAAAATACATATGAAATTATAAGTAATCCTCCAAAAAAAAAAAAACTCTTCAGTCTCAAGGTAAATTGACTTTGGTAATGAAACCTGATGACAAACCAATAAATGTTAACATGGATAGTTCTGATGGAGCTGAGATTTGTGAATATTATGTTTATGCAGCATGATTGAATGGTTAATAGGGTAATAGGTTAGCTTCATTATCATGAGATCTCAGGTGGCACCTGGTCTTTTGCTCTGGGTCAACTTAAGCATTGTGAGTGAAATTAGGTAGATCAAAACTGTTCAGAAACCCACTGAATGGATTGTACCTGTAATCTGAAAGCCTGGTCACATCACACTGTAGTATACTGATTCTGCCAAGATTTATGTAAAAGGACAATTGACTGGTAAGTCCCTTAACCCTTTGAGGGTCTTTGGGGCACTGCAGCCATGCAGCATATCTAGGGCAAGAAAGCCTGGCAGAGCCCATCCCTTCCCAGGCAAAACACATTTCTACAGCAGAGTGAACTTGAGCAATGTGAAATTAAGTGTTTCGCTCAAGAATACATCGGATTGCCCAGTCCAGGGATTGAAATCACAATCCTACATTTGTGAATCCAACACCCTAGCCACGAAGGGACATGCCTCCACTAGTGGTACTCATTTCTACAGCTGAGTGGACTGGAGCAACATGAAGTGAAATGATTTTTACTCAAGAACACAATGCATCACCCAGTCCAGGAATTGAAACCACAGTCTTATGATTGTGAATCCAACATCCTAACCACTAAAGAACATATGTCTAATTGAATGAGCAAGTAGTTCAGTTGATTGAATAACTGGGTACTCATCAAGGAAAACAATAGAGATTTATTTTATGTACTTAATATGCTGTAAAGTAAATTTCATATTTAAAGACCAGAAGTCTGGTAAGTTAAGGGAAACTCTAATTCAAGCATTCAGAATGTTAGACTTTTTCCTTTCCATCAGAAATTTCTGTGGAATTAACTTCAGAAACATTTCACTGGATGCCTACCAAGTAATACCAACCAGATAATTAACACATATAATTAAATCATCAAACCAATACATCATCCATTATTCCACTAATTAGGTTAGATCATCAATGGAGTTTATACATGGTCATTCAACCAACAAGCAGTATCAGCCAAATGTTCTTTAAACCATACCTAACCATCTTAACTCAGGAAATAACAGATTGGATTAATGCTATCCTTGGCAAACTCCTCAAATGGTCACGTCTGGAAAATCTTGATCATGGACCTGCTCAATCTGGCTGAGTTAATCTCAAAAAGTAGACATAAAAGCAAATATTGGTTGATATTCCATAATTTATGAACCAATAGCAAATCTGTACATTGCCTGACTAACAAGACTAATAGAGTTTCACTGCCAATGACTGGAGTTAGTAAGACACTGAGAACAGTACATTACATTAATTTTCTCATCTTCATACACAGCAAATCTGTCTCAAAATTAATGAAATAATGTAAGTGCATAAAGCCAATTATTGCAGTTGCAGTGTCTATTTTTGGTTTATGTTGTAATCCTTAATGTAGGATTGTTATAACACCCACTCTGGTAGAGCAAGATAGTTAATAAGATAAGTAAGACCACAACTATCTATGACCATCTACCATGTACTCTCTGTTTATACTGACTGACATCACCTTATCGATAGTGACTATTGCATACTATTCATCCTGTGGGAGGGGTGTACCATTATTACTATTATCCCCACAACATCTCCCCTTTTAAGTTTTTTTCTTTTTTTCTTAAGGAGAATCGTTTTATTTCTTTTAATAGCAACACTTTTTATATCACCCCACCTCCTTTTTTTGAGGTTTTTCTTCTTAGTTACACATTAAATGTTTTCCACTTGGCATCCATTTCCAGGAACTCCATACATCTTTTTCTTACGCTTGGGCACCTAGGTTCAGTTACCTGTAGTGGCGTTGGTACTTGAAAAATATCATATAACCATTTCATTGGTTCTTCCATTCTCATGGGTTTGCTCTCAATGAATCTTTTTTCCAGTTGGTTCATGTGTCTCTGTATATGCCTTTTCTACTTTTTACCTAGTATAGCATTTTTCCTATGCTTTTGGTAATCCTGTCATCTTCCCAACTCTGTCTTCCATTCTCATATGCCCTCACAAAAACCTTTTCACCAATTTTGAAAAATCTTGCTGTATTTTCCCTTGCAATTTTTCTGTTCTTATCCAGTAGCAATTTGTTGAAGACTGATTTTATTTTCCTCACATACCTTGTTCACTGATTAGATGACACTTAATAAACAATGTTTTGTGTGCAAGGCAACTGGAGTTGTCTCAGTTTTCAATCAACCAAATCTTAATCACAATGTTTTAGCTGACTTGAAACCACAGTAGAAGATACATGCACAATGTGCTATATGGTGGGACTGAACCCAAAACCCTGTTGGCTGCAAAACAAACCTCTTAACCTCATAGCCATTCCAGTCAGTAAAGTTATGATCATCCAGTGATGTATGCGTCCCCTTACACATTCCCAGATCTCTGTGCACTGCACTACTTCAAAATTATCTTTTGTACTACCTAAACCACTCTTTAAAATTTTTAGTAGCACAACCTGTCCTATACTCCAGTAGGTCTCATGATAAATGGAAGCTGACAGTTAATTTTGTATATTTGTCTCAGCACTTACATATTTGGTATGGCTGATCAATTACATGTGTCAATGGGAGAAGCTCTCATTCTCAGTTGATTTGCAGCATTGCTCTAAAGTAGCAAAGAGGAAAGAAATGTAGCACTACTGTGAAGAATAGTACATCTATATTTTACTGTCATATTTTATTGTCAGATGCCTACACAGGCTTGTAAGACATTCATTCTGTTGACTGGGATATTTTTGTACTTCTCTTTGATGAACTGACTAATTAGAATAATTAATAGTGATGCTGCAAGACTGAACCCTAAGGGCTGAGTGCTGAGTTCAATACTACATGGATGCCACGCAAGCTTCTTGAGTAGGTGCAGGAGTGGCTGTGTGGTAAGTAGCTTGCTTACCAAACACATGGTTCCGAGTTCATTCTCACTGCATAGCACCTTGGGCAAGTGTCTTCTACTATAGCCTCGGGCCAATGAAAGCCTTGTGAATGGAAAGAAGCCTATCGTATATATGTATATATATATATGTGTGTGTGTGTGTGTGTGTGTGTGTGTATGTTTGTGTGTCTGTGTTTATCCCCCCCAACATCACTTGACAACCGATAGTGGTGTGTTTCCATCACCTTAACTTAGTATTTCGGCAAAAGAGAACGATAGAGTAAGTACTAGGCTTACAAAGAATAAGTCCTGGGGTCGATTTGTTCGACTAATAGGCGGTGCTCCAGCATGGCCGCAGTCAAATAACTGAAACAAGTAAAATAGAGTAAAAGAGAGTACATAGCCATGCCTGCACCATGCAGTGGGACTGAACCTAATACCAAATGGTTGAAAAGTAAGCTGCTTAACCACTTGGCCATGTCAGAACCTAAAATGATGCAAACTTCTAATGATAATAGATATAGATGTTGTGTAGGTTGTGCAATGAGTGGAGGGCCATTCAATACTAACAACATGAATCAAAGATAGCAAAATAAGTAATGGGTGAATATAAATACTTCAAAATTTATTGCTCCTCTTCAGCACCACATCCAACACCCTTAACCAAGCAAATCATCCCTAGTACATATTTATAAAATGTAGTACTTAGTCTGGTGCTTACTTTTTGAAGAACCTCTAAGGTACAGGAATGTAAACAAAGCAACATTGATTGTCAAATGGTGTATGGAGGACAAGCACAGATACAACACATACAGACACACACACACACACATGACAAGCTTCCACAAAGTTTCCAGATTCTACATAGGGTACCATGGTTACCCATAAAGCATTAGACAGCTCAAACTCAAGGTGTCATGCACTGGGACTGAACCCAATACCATGTGGTTGAAAAGTAAGCTTCTTAACCACACAACCATGCTTGGATGAAAGCATCAATTTACAATGATAAAAAATGCAGATATCATGTGGCCCATTTAAATACTAAGTTTTTCTGTGAAACCCACAACTTTCTGTTGCTAATTACTTTAGTTATATTGGTTCCTTTTATTTAATGTTTATGTTGCACCCTGAGGTGCATGACTTAGTGGTTAGGGTATTCAGCTCATGGTTGCAAGGTCATGAGTTCAATTCCCAGCAATGCATTGTGTCCTTGAGCAAGACGCTTTATTTCATGCTGCTCCAGTCCAATCAGCTGACAAAAACGAATAATACAAGTAATTCACTGGGCCAACTTTGTCGCATTCTGTGTCATGCTGAATCTCCCTGAGGACTACGTTAAGGACACATGTATCTGTGGAGTGCTCAGCCACCTGCACATTAATTCCATGAGCAGGCTGTTCTGCTGATCAAATCAACTGGAACCCTCATCGGTATAACCAATGGCATGCCATGCTGTACCATTTTAGACAAACGTAGAAATTCATACAATGGCAAGTATATAAGAATATCTAATAGTTCATCAGGAATGATACAGTATTGTTTATCATTTCCTCAAACCAGAAACAGAAGAGAAAGTTTTTGTTTTTATGACCAGAATGTTAACATCTGAAATAGCACCATTCTTTCACAAATAATGTAAATATTTAAATCTATTTCTTCATTTCGTAATAGAAAGAATATATTCATGTCACCAGATTATAAAATGATAATATATTTAATCTCACAACTCTCATAACCAAATGGGGAATTGTTGAAGGATTATTATGGTTCTGTAATTCAGTAATTCTTTTATGAATTTTCACTAGAAAGTGAAAATATTCCTTTATGTTTATTTTAACATATATATATATATATGTGCATACATGCATACATACATACATACATACATACATACATACATACATACATACATACATACATACATACATACATACATACATACATACATACATACATGTGTGTGTGTGTGTGTGTGTGAATGCATATATATCGTTACATTTATATTCATGGCATGAATTTTAATCGCGAAAGAAGTAAATTGGAGTTAGCATGACAAAACATCTCAAGAGCATTATATATTCTATGTATAGTTGTGTGGGTAAAAAGTTTGCTTTGTAACCATGTGATTTCAGGTTCAATCATACTAAGCAGTGCTTTGGGCAAAAAAACATTCTATCATATTCTTCAAGATAACAAATACATTTGTGTGTGAGTGAAAGCTGGTAGATAGAAACTGTTTAAAACCCCATTTTCTTTCCTCTCTCCCTCTCCCTCTCTCTCTCTATATATATATTTACATGTGTGTGTGTGTGTGTCTATTGGTTGAAGCAAGCTGGCAAAAATGTATGGTGGCAAGCTGGCAGAAACGTTAGCACGCCAGGCGAATTGCTTAATGGTATTTCAACTACTGCTACGTTCTGAGTTCAAATTCCACCTAGGTTGACTTTGCGTTTCATCCTTTCAGAGTCGACTAAATAAGTACCAGTTACGCACTGGGGTCGATATAACCGACTTAATCCATTTGTCTGTCCTTGTTTGCCCCCTCTGTGTTTAGCCCCTTGTGGGCAGTAAAGAAATAAGAAGCTTGCTTCTCAACCACATGGTTTTGGGTTCAGTATCACTGCATGGCACCTTGGACAAGTGTCTTCTACTATACTTCTGGGCTGACCAAAGCCTTGTGAGTGGATTTGGCCACAGTCAAATAACTGAAACAAGCAAGAGGTGAATTTATTTTCAGTTGGGTTTTCTCCCTTCATGTCAATGTCCACTATGCATTTCATATTTTACGCAATTAGTAAAATAAGAACCTGCTAGAGTACTCCAGGCAATGTCAAAAACCATAACCTTCAAAGACAGTGCTTCAGGTTTGTCTCATTTCAGCAGCAGACAAAATACCTATTTCTTTATTACCCACAAGGGGCTAAACACAGAGAGGACAAACAAGGACAGACAAACGGATTAAGTCGATTATATTGACCCCAGTGCGTAATTGGTACTTAATTTATCGACTCCGAAAGGATGAAAGGCAAAGTTGACCATGGCAGAATTTGAACTCAGAGCGTAGCAGCAGACAAAATACCTATTTCTTTACTACCCACAAGGGGCTAAACACAAGAGGACAAACAAGGACAGACAAACGGATTAAGTCGATTATATTGACCCCAGTGCATAACTGGTACTTAATTTATCGACTCCGAAAGGATGAAAGGCAAAGTTGACTTCGTCGGAATTCGAACTCAGAACGTAGCGGTAGACAAAATACCGCTAGGCATTTCACCCAGTGTGCTAACGTTTCTGCCAGTTCACTGCCTTAATGACACAAAATAATGACACAAGAATGTCACTACTAACATAAGAAAAATTAAAACAGACAAAAATAATTTCCTATATTGAGTTAAAGTTTTAAAAATAGAGAAAAATCTAATAATGGATTTAGTGTAACTGAGTACAACTTGTAATTGTTAATTAATTATGCTAAAGGCTGAAACCAAATATTGTTATATAGTAGCATTGCTGTGAAATCGTGCTTGTGGCATCCGATCTCCTGATCAAACCAAGAAAATTATATTTCTATTCTCTCTTATGTTTCTTTTTTTTTGTGTGTGTGTTTCTTTTACCATGGCACAGGCAAGGCTGCTGATTAAAATGCTCACTTTGCAACCACATGGCTTCAGGTTCAGTCCCACTGAGTGGCACCTACAAAAGCCCTAAAAACCTACAATAGCCCTAAAAAAAATGAGTGAATTTGGTATATAAAAATCGAGTGCAAGTGCTGTCATATATATTCTTATTCTTTTATTCTTTTATTATTTTACTTGTTTCAATCATTTAACTGCAGCCACGCTGGACCACTGCCTTTAAGGGTTTTTTTTAGTCAAAGAAATCTACCCCAGGACTTATTCTTTGTATGCTTAGTAGTTATTTTATTGGTCTCTTTTTACAAGGATGTAAACACACAAACACAAAGACACACATACATAAATACACACACACACACACACATAGAAGTTGAAAATGCACTAAGAATAGTGAAAACGTCTTTTATTAAAAGGTTTGAAGCTTTAACCGGTTTTACAGTTAACACTGATTTTCAAAAAGTTCAAATAGAAAGATGTGGCTTATGTCACAGCCGTCTTGGTTCTGACTAGTGTTTGAAGTTTGCCCAGTTTTTATAGGGAGTTCATGGCTCAAATTAGTATATTGTTTTGAATAGGATTTGATTGGTGGAGGATAGTCACATGACTGGTCTTAGAAATTTTTGTAGGTTCCTTGCTATGTCCGTGTGTTAGTATCAAGTGATAATGTTTGTCGACTGAACAAATCCAAACTATCAATGCTTTGAATGTTTTCTGTCAAATGTTTGTAGAGAATGAACACATGATTAAGTTTGTGTTCATTCTCTACAAACACTTTTCGAAACGTTTACATCATTCTTAACACAATCAAGGAGATCTTGTGCAACTGACACCCAAGTGTCTTTTTGGTCAACTGAAAGCAATTTTGGCACAAACTTGGCAGACATGCAGCTCATACCAAATCTTCAGTGATAATGGACTGAACTGAACCGTAACTAATCTGCACATCCTCTCATAACTCACAGATAGTGATTCGAGGATTTCCCTTCACAGCTGCACACATATCTGCAATGTTTTTCTCAGTTCTGCTGATTGCAGGTCTCCCAGAACTTTTGTCACTATTGACATTATTTTGTCCATCTTGGAAACGTCTGAACCATTTGTACGTTTGTGTGCGGCTCATACACACCTATCCATACACTTTCTGCAACTTAATGTTGCCTTCTGAGCAGATATCACCATGACAACTTTCTCTGTCATGGTCAATGCAATGATGACATGCTACACACCTTCCTTCCAAGCACTGTAGTAAACAGCGGAAGTGAGATAGAATGTTAAAACTTAGTGCACATACACAGCAGGTCAATCTATGCCAAGCAGCTTCACATGCAATTTAGCTTCGTTAGTATGGCAATAGTCCAGATACTTATTGATCAGACCTCGTGTATATATATATATATATACACATATACACGTATAGTTTATTGTCGTCAGTTGATATATATATATATATATATATATATCAATATATATATATATATGTATATATATACATATATATATATATATATTATATATATATATATATATATCATTGGTAAAGCATAAATCTGAAAAAGAAGCACATTCTATGTTATAGAGCAGTACCCTGTGTTATATAAATAAAGTTAGATAAGTGAGATTATGGAATTACCCTGGGTTTCACGTCCATAAATTGCTTAGCATTACAGCATATCATCAGATCCCAAACCTGTTGGCTTATGGTCTCTCTAGAAAATGGAGGAGCAGGGTTGACAGTACTGATAGTCGAAGCTACAGAGACACGAACAGAACCAATGGTGGCACCATTACCAGCAATAATTTACCATGGCGAAGTCTTCATCAACAGAGACGCCAAGATTAAATATATAAACACGAGGTCAATCCAGCAAGTGCCTCTTGCTTATGTATTTTAATTTTTTTCAAATCCACCACGCAAGCACAGTCTATTTTGTTGGCAGCAAAAAAGAAAAAAAAAATGCCAGCAATTTCTTCGAACGAATCTACCAGAAATCATTATACATAATTAATAATATCAGGGTAATAAAGATTTTAGAAATTTTTACTACAAGTGGCCTAGAAAAATTAGTCAATAGACTATATAGTCTATTGACTTTTTCTATGCGCTAGGCTACTGGTAGTAAAAATTTTTTAAATCTTTATTACCCTGATATTAGTAATTATATATATATATATGCATGCATACATACATACATGCATGCATGCAAATGCACACACACATACATATATACATACATACATTATTATGGCTGCCTCCTCGTTATCGAGTATGGCCATTGCATGAAGTTTAACTGTTACTGGTGCTGTGATCGAATGTGACTTTTTAGCCCAGCTATACATACATACATACATGCATACAAAGTGCCGATCTCTAATTGTGGAGAGAACATGTGGAAGAGATAGACCCAGTAAGATGTGGGACGAGGTGGTGAAATATGATCTTCGTTTGTTGCATCCATGGAGATGAAGACAAGTAACTGAGACTTCTGGTAATTTGCTGTCCTTAAGAAGACATGTCTAGCTATAAGAAATTGTGATCATGGCTAGTGCTACTGGTAACATGTAAAAGGCACCTGTGCCAGTGACAAGAAAAAGATACCCCATACACTCTGTAGAGCAGTTGGCATTAGGAAGGGCACCCAGCTATAGAAATCAAGCTCTCTGGCTTACCAACTCTGGTCAAACCATCTAACCCATGCCAGCATGGAAAATAGATGTTAAATAGTGATGATGATGATGATGATGATGATGGTGGTGGTGGTGGTGGTGGTAGTTATGGTGGTGCTGGTGATGATGCTTACAATTATACACAAACATACATGTATGCATACATAGATTCACACACACACATTGGTCAACTCAGAACTGTAGCAGAATACACTTTTCCATGCCTCTGACTATAATTATTTAATTAGACTTTTTCATGAAAAGGAAATAGATAACTGACTATTGTTTTATAATAAATGACGTAGAAGTTATCCATCATTGAAAAACCTAACATCATGTTGAATAATTACAAAATTAAAACAGAAAATGATCAAATCAAATACTACTGCTTTTTTTATCCCTTTATAAATTCTTTTCCAACAAAATCAGTTAAATTTGATTTGTTTTTAGTACTTTTAATCATTTCTGTCTCTTTGGATTTCCTTGTTTCTCTTTGTCAGAGGAATACTAAAAATGATATTTCTGTGTGGGTATATAAAATGTGGAGAAACTAAAGATAATATAGTAGGGTTTTAACTCTGGTTACCTGAGGATACACATGTATACAGATATTATTGAATCATATTAATAGAATATTCCATATAATTTTATCTAACATTCAGTAATTAACAGCAGATAATGAAGCATTGAAACAATTGTAGCAATTTGTAATAAAGCCTGTTCAATCCATATTCTCACAATAAATTTTTATATATATACACTAGCAGAGATACTCAGCATTGCTCGGGATTAAAATGACATAGTTTGTATATATTACAGTTATGTTGAAACAGGTGATATGGGAAAGTGCAGCATTGACAACAAAACATTTGCGGAGTAAATGATGGACTAATTCGACTAAGCAACATGCTATGCGTCTGTTTGGAGTATTTCAGGCCCTAACCTGTCATGGAAAATTGGAGGTAGGGAGTAATGTGATTTTTGAACGCACCGAAAAGCTGTCAGTGGATATACTCACGTTTGCAGTAGTCAGTACTGTGTCTAACACGATCCATTATCTGAAATTTTAACACCTCCTTCGGGTTTGTTGTCCTACATCACTCATAAAGTAAATTTGGATGAACTGTGATTGTTCATTTGTGGGTAACAGGGAACCAATGAGGTGATAGACTTGCTCTTGAACTTTGACGTAAGTGTAAATTCATGTTTATCTATCTTCTTAGATGCACCAAATGATGTCATTTGAAATGCAGAGTTGTGTTTTCTGAGATTGTTCAGAAAATCCTTTGACTGGATGGAAGTACCTTTTAGAAGAGGCTGAAGGAGCTGGTAGTGCTGACAATGTTACCTGACTGCCTGAGCAGCACATACTATTTGTTCCAATTGAAAATTTAAAAGCTCTAGAGAAATGACAATTTGTGTTTAGCACACCACTTTGGACAGAGTTATCATTTTTATAAGAATGGGATGGATCATATCTGAAAACAGCTTCCTGGAGCTGTGAAGAACGAATTTGTTCATAGTCTGCTTCTGAGAGCTATTCTACTGGACCTCTGTCTACATACATAAAATGAAACATACAAATCTGCACACATACATACATGCATACATACCTACCTACATACATACATACATACATATATACATACATACATACATACATACATACACACATACAAACAGAAATTCCCTGTTGTTGATGTTGAAATTGCAATGAAGGAGCCTTGGATCTAGATTATAAACCGGTTCTATCCCTATTAGCAAGAAATCTTGAAATAATGACTTACATTGAATGACTTACATACATCATATATACATACATGCATACATACATACACCATATAAACATACATAAATACATGCATGCATGCATGCATGCATACATACATACATACATACATACATACATACATACATACATACATACATACATGCATGCATGCATGAATGCATACACACATACATATACATGGTCAAGCAGTTGCCAACTAAACCAGTAACCCTACCAAGATTGTGTCAGCATGGGTTGTAAGCTCTCTAACCTCCATATCTGCACGAAGTGTGGAGGTCCCAGACATGACTGCAAAAACTACATAAAGCACACCAACATACTTTTCTGTGCACATGAGAGGGTTATACTATTTTGAGAACCCTAGAGAAATGTTCAGAAACGATGGCCTTTATCAGAGATCCTTTATCTTAACATCATAAATTTGTTGAAACTTATAGTCTTTAGTGGATGGTTAATCATATTAAAAGTAGTGGACGATGCTTGTATGAAATGAAAATTAGATGCGATGTCATTAATACATAGAATAATCAAATGTATATAGGGCCAACTGACAGTTTGTCTACTGATATCTAAATCTTGTCCATTCATACTGGAACCAAGCATCTACTCTTGTGTGTGTGTACATGTGTGTGTATCTATATACATATAAACAGTCACATACATATATGTGTATATATGTATGTATGTATGTATGTATGTATGTATGTATGTATGTATGTATGAATGTCTATATGAATACTTTTCCATTCTTGCCAAGTGTAAAACTAATACACTTATACACCTGCTTATTGTTTCTACACCTGTCTTTTTCTTTTGTTTTCTGTAAATTTGAACTATATGTATATATTCTTTTATTCTTATATTTGTTTCAGTCATTTGACTGCGACCTTGAAGAATTTTAGTCAAACAAATCAACACCAGTTTTAAACCTAGTACTTATTCTATCAGTCTCATTTGTTGAACTGCTAAGTTACAGAGACGTAAACGCATCAACCCCAGTTGTCAAGTGGTTATAGGAAGACATATACATACACACCAACACACACAAAAATAGATATATACATACATATATATATATGTTGGGCATCTTTCAGTTCCCATCTATCAAATTCACTCACAAAGCTTTTGGTCAGCCTGAGGCTATAGCAGAAGACACTTGCCCAAGGTGCCATACACTGGAGTTGAGCCCAGAATCATGGGGTTGGGAAGCAAGTTTCTTACCACACAGCCACGCCTGCCATATAAATATATCTTTTATATTTTATTTTTTATCTTTTACTTGTTTCAGCCATTAGAAGAATATTAGGTGAAAGAACCGACCCTACTTTTTATTTAATTATTTTTCAATCCTGGTACTTCATCTATCAGTTTGTTTTTGGCTAGCTGCTAAGTTATGAGAATGTAAACCCTCCAACACTGGTTGTCTAGGGATGATGGAGTACAAACACTGACATAAAGATGCACACACAGACACACACACTTATATATATGACAGGCTTCTTTGAGTTTCCGCCTACCAAATACACTAACAAGGCTTCTTGCCCAAGATTCTATGCAATGGGACTGAACCTAGAACATGTGTGGAAAACAAACTCCTTACCACACAGCGACATCTGTGCCTATATTATTTATGATATTTATACATGCATATGCACACATACATACATATATATATATATATAAAATTTATAAAAATATGGTAAAGTAAAAAAATTCACTTTACCACACACCGAACTTTTCAGAAATAGCAGCCAAAAATTTGGCTATTTCTTCAACTGCAAATGCATTGTCTGGAGACTTTTATTTTCTGAGTTATTTTCTGAGTATGCATTGTCTGGAGACTTTTATATATATATATATATATATATGTTTGTATGTATATGCACAAATATATATATTTTACCTTGTTTTACTTGTTTCAGTCATTTGACAGTTGCTGGAGCACTGCTTTGAGGGGTTTTAGTTGACCCCAGGACTTATTCTTTGTAAGCCCAGTATTTATTCTATCGGTATCTTTTGCTGAACCACTAAGTTATGGGGACGTAGACACACCAGCATCACTTGTCAAGTGACAGTGGCGGAGGTTACAAACACAGACTCAAAGACACACATAGACACACAATCACATACATGTACATATACAACATGCTTCTTTCAGTTTCCATCTACCAAATTTACTCACAAGGCTTTGGTTGGCTCGAAGTTATAGTAAAAGACACTTGCCCAAGGTGCCACACAGTGAGACTGAACCCAGAACCATGTGGTTGAGAAGCAAGCTTCTAACCATGCAGCCACACCTGCACCAATGCATATATATTTATAAATTTATACATATAATATGTATATATCTGTATGTAAAACTATATACATTTATGTATGTATGTTTGTTCATAAAAAGATATCTTATGATATTGTTTCATCATGGCTATGCCCCATTATCTCAAGATCACTTATGCCTCTTTTCACTTATGAGAGAGATACAAACAAAGGCTTGCTATAATTAATCTAAACCCTTTAAAAGCAGTGCCCCAGCATGGCCTCAGCTCAATGATTAAAATGAGGAAATGAATAAAAATATAACATATTCATAGATAATGAGAATTAATAATCAGATGATGTAAATTTTATAATAAATATAGAATAAAAATTATGTAAGACA